>NC_044976.1:118523324-118656185 GCF_008728515.1 Papio anubis | reverse complement strand
TCTCCTCTTGCAGAATTATCCATACCCTACAAGCAAAAGCAAAAGCCAGCGAGTCACTGAGTTCAGAATGTTTCCATTCTTCAGAACAAAAAGATATTCCTTTGACTGAGGGGTGTTCCATGAGAAAGAAACCTCTAGTTTGAAAAATTATTAGGTGTATTTTTATAAACCGAGTCTTGAGTATAATTTGTGTGTGGTATCTAATACAATGCCCTGTAACTAAATGTAATATGTATAAATATACATAGTACATATTAAAATGTAGAATCAAGGAATGAATGGATTTATGGAGGACTAAACTCAACATTCTAGTCATCATTCTGATGAGCTAATACTGAAAAAACTTGACTTGTATGAGAAGAACACAGACAGAAAGCTTGGTGGGTTAACGTTGTCTTGCTGGAGACTAAAAAGAAACTCTATGGTGGAGGAATTGGAAAGCGGGGCAGGGACGGCGCCAGTGGGGCTGAGTCTTGGCTGCTGTGTGGGAAGCCGGTGAAAGGGGAAGGCCTGGTTAGAAGGAAGAGATGGAGACATAACTGAACACCACAACCATCAGGGCAGCCCAGAGAAGGGCAAGGCATCCACCTAACGTTAGCTGAGAAGTTCCTGGCGGCCACGCGGTTTGCTTTGTGTCCTACGTGTGTTTTTTTAATTGAATTGCCAAAACAGCATAATCATGTTATTGTCACCTTCCTTTGACAAATAAGGTTACTGTCACATAAATGAGCATCTACAAGAACCAGAGAAACATAAAGATTCACATGACCCAGAAATAGCTGGCACACGGCAGGAGAGTTTGAAAGCTCAGCTTTAGAGAAACTGAACAGAAGTGGCTCCTGATTTGAATGAAATTGAAGGTGTGGCCATGGAGGTGAGTGGAGATGGTGTACTAAATAGTGTATTAAAAGGAAAAGAGGACAGAGGAAGTAGAAATTGAACGATTTAAGAGACTAGGGGACACCATTGACATTTCAATGAAAACTGGGAGAAGTGAGATTGATGGGGGATGTTGAGAAGAGAAGGGGGACCTGGTCAAACATGCCTATCTGAAAAGGCAGGCAAGGGGTAGGGTAGAGAAAGCGAATGATGGCCACCCAAAATAAATCACCCACCATCCAGGACTTCCCCAGAGCCCTGTTTCCTTAGGGGCAGGAACATTTTGCCACACACTGAGTTCCCCACCTGTGAGGGAAAGGGGGACTAGAGAATCTGGGAAGGTCGGCAATACGGAGACAGGGCACAATGAGCTGGAAGGAACACAGACTGAAAATCACAACACCTGGTTCTGATCCTGGCTTTGTCTATAACTTCTCTAAACCCTCGCTTGTCTGTTAATATCTCGAGACCTAAGTTTTCTTATGTGAAATACAGAGAGAGCAAAACCTGCTTTACTTCAGGTGAAATTCTATATGTGAAAACAGTTGGCTAATACTAAAGCACTAAGCAAATCCAAGAAAACGATACGAACATATACACAGCTGCTAATTACTGAGTAATTCTTAGTTGCCAATCACTTGTAAATGATTTCATTTAATGCTCAAAATCATATAAGATATATATATTATTATTATCCTCATCTTAAACATGAGGAAACTAAGGCTTAAACCTCTGAGACTTTAAACACCCAAATCAAACAACCTGTAAAGCGGTAAACTCAGAATCTGGAGCCTGGTCTGACCTAAATCCCATGCTTCACTCAGGCTGCTAAACTAGAACATATCTAATTTCAACCTGACCCCAAGGAGCATGGACCAGGCAGATTGCACCTTCTGCCACAGACATCCTGGTGATCTCCCCACTGGCCGAGGGCTTTCTAAGTCCCTTTTCCTTCCTACCTTGGAGGAGCAGCTGCTTGTTTCCAGGGTCAACGCTGGCTGGGAAGTTCTGGTTAACAGAGGAGGGGCTGAGGCTGTCTTTGCCAGCACCGCTATCCAGCTGCTGTTGCAGCTGCAGTCGCAGACAATTGTTCCCCTGAATGCTCTGCTCCAGCTGCCCTCTTAGAGCTCGTACCTCTGCCACCAGGTGGCTCAGGTCACTGCTCAAAGGGATTTGGTGACAGGCATCCAGGCTGTAAGCTAAGAGAGAAGAGGAGTCTGGTAACATTGACCTAAGTATTTCTGAGCACTTGTCAGAACCCTCCTCTGTGACATTCTTTTCTGCCAAGGATCCCACTATCATCTGAGTCTCATGCCACCCATCTATGATAGAGATGTCACCATTTCTGTGTGTGGCCTTGGGATGGCACTGAGCTGGCACACATCCAGTTTGAAACTTCCCTGTGGTTTAAGTTAGACACATGCACCTAAACAGCATTTGACTGACAGATGAGGATAATTGAGCTAGAGAAGGGTAGCAGATGAGGGAGAAAGAGATTTGACAGTCTTCACTCTCAAAAATGAAAGACGAGAAGGAGGTCTTTTGGTAGCGTGTGAGAATGTGAGCTGGGGACCTTAGACCAGGGATTATAACTGAGTTTTTCAATTTCTCTCTCTCTCTCTCTCTATATATATATGTGTATGTGTGTGTGTATGTATGTGTACATATATATGCCTACTTATAGTGTGTATATATGTTGTGTGTGTATATACATACTATATAGGTGTATATATATACATATATACATGTACATATATGTACACACATATATACCTATATATACACACATATATAAAAATATATATATGTATATTTACCTCCATTCACTACATGTCTATTTCTTTGTAATGGGGATGAAGAGATCTAAGAAATATTCTACAAGGCCACAATCCCTTATCTGAAAACCTTAATGCCAAATATATTTTGAAAGGTAAAATTTGTTTTAGTTTTTAGCAAGGCAACAGGGTGCATATATCATATATAACATGTACCCAGTTGCATGTGAGCCACAATCCTTAATCAAACATATAACTATTTCTGTAATCAGCTATGTGAATATTCTAAGTAGATAAATACTTAGGAATATCCTCTTGTCAGTTCATCTAGATTTTGCACTAAATGAGTATTTGAAAAATTTAATTTGGAGATCTTACTGAATTTTGAAATTACAGAGAAGAGATTATGGAGCTTTAGTGGTTGCAGCTTTGAAACGAGTCCTAAAAAGCAGGGAGAAAAGCATGAAAGGAAAGGTAGCTCAGGATGAAGTAGTTTTAGAGACTTTGGTAAATAATCTACTCTTGAATTTTGCCCAAAGTTTTATGATGTTCCTCTCTCTCTTCCTCAATCCAACTTCTCACTAAATTTTGCTTATTTTTTAAAGAGATGTTTTTAAATCTATCTATACCCTTTCATCTTCCCAGTAGCACCTTATATTAGACTGTCATCTCTTAATGTGCCAGAATAGCACTAGACCCATCCAATAGGTTTCCCAGATTCTAATGTCTCCCAACTCCAGGACATCCCCTGAGACTTAGCATCTTAAAGTTCTGTTTTCATTATATGCTTATCTTCTTTGAAAAAGAACAGACTTAGTTTAATTATCTCTATACAGAATGTCAACTTCCACCCTGACCTGTGAGCTTTCAAGATTTGGTGACTCTGCTCCTCCATCCTGACTTCTCACTCCCCCAACCTGAAGCTTCTCCTGTGGGCAGGCTGGTCCCACTGACCCAACACTCACCATGACTTTGTACCTAAGCTATTCTCCCAGCCTGGTGAGCCCCCTGTATTTCTTCAAGTTCCAGTTCACCTTCTCGTTAGAAAATCAGGAAACTAAATCAGGATTTATGATAATTCGAATCTAAATTCCACTGCCCTTCACCCTTTGTCTAGCCCTCTGAAGGGACATAAAATATACATGAGTTTTTTTCACCCGACAGTTCTTCAAATACTCGAAGCCAGTTCTCATGTCCTCAAGATCTTTTGAAAGCCTAAATTTCTTTAGTTTCTTTGACCAGTTGGAGATTTCTGGTCCACACCATTGTGCGCCCTCTCTTCATTATGTTCCCCAGTGTGTCAATGCCCTTTTCAAAGATGCCCCTTAATCTAACAATATTTTAGACATGGTCCCCACAGGTGAACATCACACTTACACTACTGTAATGTCAGTTTGAGCTGGCATTTCTAGCAAACTTTGGCCTACGCCTTAGTTGTGTGAACATGTTTCTACCAAACCCCAAACCCTCAAGTCCATGAACTGCTGCCTGTCCTATATTTCTACCCTCATCCTATATTTCTATCACTGATATTTTTCATCGAGCTCAGGATTTTGCTTTTTATCTTTGCTAAATTTCATGACATTGATGTCAGTCCTCTGTTCAGCCTGCTGTGACTTATTATGTTTTAAGTACCCTTCTCCATTTAAAAAAGAATGAAGAAATATATCAAAATTCTCAAATATTAGATTATTATTTCAGCAGGCAGCAAAGTCTTCAATAAATGTCCTTATTATTTAAGTCCAGGATTGAAATTTAGGTCCTATTAGTGGTATTTCTATAAGGTTTTTTTGTTTTCGTGTCTCTTAATTTTTTCCTGTGGGCAGGCTGGTCCCCACTGACTCAACACTCACCACGACTTTGTACTTAAGCTATTCACCCAGCCTGGTAAGCCGCTGTATTTCTTCACATTCCAGTTCACCTTCTCTTTAGAAAATCAGGAAACTAAATCAGGACTTATGAAAATTAAATTAAATAAACTGAGAGCCAGATGTCACTACAGAAAGGGTAATGGTGGGAGCAGACTGCCTGCTGCATTGGGCTGAATGGGTTGTCAGTATGTATTACCGACAATATTAAAGGCCTTTTCAAATGATGATATCATTAGGACAGTTCTTTTGCTTTAAAAATGTTATAATCTAGACATTGATAGGAATGTCTAGATTTTCTTACAGTAATTAGGAATGATCAGGCTGGATCTTGCTCATGCCACCAACCTGTCCCCTTGAGCTTTGTGTATGAGAGTTCCTACTGGAAGCCCCAGGCTCGGGTGGGGGTTTCTGAGACAGAACTCTGTCACTTCCCATGATCTCCACAACTCCCAAAGGAAAGACCTCACTAGCATGCTATGCGAGGGCAAAAAGCTCATGGGGTGAGGGGAGAAGAACACATACCTTTCAGCCCCTTCTTGGAATTGCCATAAAGTGCTTCGTAGATTTGTAGCTCTGACTGGAGGGACTCAAAGAGCTGCTGTTTCTCTTCACACTGTTGCTGCAGGAGGACCAGCTTGTGCTGCAGTCTGACCAGGGAGAGGCAAGGCCCACTGAGATGGCAGAGCCACTCAGCCACATGAAAGCAATAAGCTGAGAGCCAGATGTCAACTCAGGGGGTCATGAAGACCATCACTTTTATTTTGCAGATGTGGAAATGGAGGCTAAGGGAGGTCAAGTAACTTCGCTTGAAAACACACCATTACCTACATTAGTTCAGAGCAGAACAGGCACACCAGCAGTCTCCTTACTGCTCCTACAGTGCTCTTTGCATTCTGACAAGCAGTTACAGGGCTTTTGCTGGGACCAAGCATCACAGGCAGTATAGAAGCTTCCTAGGTGATGGTGAGACTAATGTCCTATATCTAACTGAAAGCATGGAAACCCTTCTTTTTCATGTCTCTCATATACTGAAGACTTCTACAACAGAGTTTTACTCTCTCAACTTGAGAGTGACAAGGCATTCCCAGAGAAGTCCTTTCTTCTGCTGAAAGCGCCCCCTGCCCCAACACACACAAATCAGGAATAGTAGAGGGAGCATTGAGGCTTCCAAAAGAGGACACCAATTGTCTTGCCAATATCCCGTCTTCTAATGTAAGAATGAACGTAAGAATGAAGAATGCTTCCTTCTCTGTCAGTGGGTCCCCTCTTACCTGGAGTCGTTTTCCTGGAGGGAAAGACGTTCCTCCCTGAAATGCAAGACCTCTTGCTGCTTCTCCCTTAAGTCTTCCAAAAGCTGCTGCCTTTCCACCTTCTGGTGCTCCAGCTCCTTTTCCAGCTCTTGAAGGTGGGATCGAGAGGACAGCAGAGCCTCCTTCAGGCTTTCTGTTTCCTGGGAGTGCTCTGGTGAGAGAACACAGGAGGATTGATTTATTATGATGGGGCTAGAGCTCAGCAGAAAGATAACCCCAAGCACATACACCCTGAAACAAAGCTAAGGAGCAGGAAAGGAAGGCCCTATGTTGGTTGGGAAGAGCATGCTGGCTCAACATATCTTGCAGCCTGGAGAATGTTGCATTTCTCTCTTTGCAAAACCCTTCATTCCACTTATTTAATCTGTCCTACCTTGCTCTTAGAGAAATTCTGGTTTCTAATGCTCACCATTTTCCAGGTGCTCATATACCATCTGTTCAATAATCCATTCTTGAATTTTGACAAAGATCAACATCAAGATTTCTTTTTGGAATATATAATTTTCATTATTTTGAAAACTGGGATATTTGTTCGTTTTTGGAACTTGCAGCAGTTCTCTGATTTTCACAAGTTGTCAAAGATTATTGAAGGGACTCTGAAAATACAGCTGCAGGTTCAGTAATCCTCTGGGGAAAGATTCACCTAAGCCTGGCGAATTGTACTCGTTTAAATCTCTTACTGTCTTCTCACCTGTGAGGTCTGTTCTATTCTCTCCAAGCATGCAATGGTAGCTTAGTAGTTCTGACTTCTTTCTTATCTGTTAACTTTTGTTATCATCCCCCAGCAGTGACCTTTCCTTTTAACTCTTCTTGCTAACATAGAAATCAATTAATTAAATTAATTAATTAAGGTGGCTAATTTAGAAATATCTCCTGGTGGCTTTTTCCTTTTCCACAAACATTTCTTCGTTCTGGGCTTAATCCTTTTGGACACTACTCTTAGTCTTTTTATGGCTGTTCAATATGTTATTAATAATACATTGATCTGATCAAGTAGACTAACACCAAGGTCAGCAGCCTCCCAGGCACACGAGAAATGATGCCCACCTTTGAAAGTGCTGGGGGGAATTTGCTAGTGCCACTTGGCACGGAATCATAGGAGTACTGACCAGAGAGGAGCCCTGAGTGTATGAGTGAGGGATGTGGTGAGGAGGCAGAGGGATGGCAGAGCAGGGTCAGGAGGGACACATGCTGCTGCAGTAAAGTCTGGAGAAGCTTGAGAGGGAAGATAGGCATTCACACTCCCTCCTTTATTGGTTCCAAAACAGTTGTGAGTGAAGGGAGGTAGAACAGATACCAGACTGGTATCCAGATTGATAGCTCATGACTCTGGATATATGCAGGTGGGCTTGTGCAGAAATGATGGATTTCCTAGAGCTCTTCGCTTCTGGGGACTAGGAGTCTGAGGGGCCCATAGTTGGAACATCTTAGAAAGCAGCCTTCTCTAGACTGAGAATAGCTGTAAGTTTGGGTTGGTGGATCTGAGCAGCTCTGTTACCTTACCTTCTTCTGTTTGCTTCTCCAGTTGGTGATTAGTGTGGCCAGGGAAGAAAGAAACTTAATAGTGACCACAGTTTGTGGGTTTTGACCACGTACCTCTGGAAACATGACTCAGTTGAGCCTGAAGTCTTCGATTTTCTTCCCTGAGGACTCTGTTCTCATTGCAGAGCTGAGGTATGGACTCCAGGCCCTGACTGCAGAAGTTAGAGGTGGATCCTGTCCCAGAAAGTACACATTCGGGTAACAGAAGCTTCCAAAAATTTCCCATTCTTTATCTCTCAAAGATACTGCCCCAGCCCAGCAGAAAACCCCAAGGACTCAAGGCCTGACCCAGAATGAAGCACGGGGGGCTGGATACATGTTTTCTGTGTGCCTCTTCTCAGTGGATTCTTTGCATGCATCATCACATGCCATAACTGCAATGGTGCAGGAGGCTCGATCTCCCTAAATAGCTGCTGCTGTGGTATAGGCCAGACAACAACATATGGAAAGACTGGCCTCCATGTGACAGCAGCTCGGAAGAAGAGTGTAAGGAGAAAGGCAACCTTGGTAAAGCAGCCAGGGGGGGAGTTGGGAGGACCCTTACAGACCTGGCTCTATCACTTGTCAATCACACAACAAAGGCATAGACATCAGCAGGCAGTACATAAGCAGATTAAGTATGGGGTGAGAAGTCAGGTGATTCTGGGGACCAGACCTAGTTCTGCCTTAAAGAGAGTTACTCTCTTTTTTTTTTTTTTTTGAGATGGAGTCTCGCGCTGTCACCCAGGCTGGAGTGCAGTGGCTGGATCTCAGCTCACTGCAAGCTCTGCCTCCCGGGTTCACGCCATTCTCCGGCCTCAGCCTCCCGAGTAGCTGGGACTACAGGCGCTGCCACCTCACCTGGCTATTTTTTGTATTTCTTAGTAGAGACGGGGTTTCACCGTGTTAGCCAGGATGGTCTCGATCTCCTGACCTCGTGATCCGCCCATCTCGGCCTCCCAAAGTGCTGGGATTACAGGCTTGAGCCACCGCGCCCGGCCAAGAGAGTTACTCTCTAATCTCAGATATATTCAGAAAGTAGGGATGACAGTACTTGCCCACCTCCCTTGCTGGACTGTTCATAAGGAGCAAGTGAAGTAAAGAATATCTGTGAAGCTCTGCCTAAAGGTCCCTAAATAGAGCCGGAAACAGGAAGGTCTGGGCCTCTCCTACCACTTCCACGAGCAGCAGAGCTCAGTCGGTGTTCCAGTTGCTCCCGTAGGCGGTCATTGATGCAGATGGACTCCTCCAGGCGCTGGCGCAGGTTCCGGATTTCACCAAGATGCTCTTCCAGCAGGTCAGCCCCTGCAGCCAAACCACCAGGACATGGAGAGAGGTGGGAGATGGAGAATCCTGGTTACTGATGGGGGTGGGGCTCAGCCACGGGTCTTGCAGAAAGACACGTAAATATCACTAGCCTTCTGCCAACTGTGTCCTCTCACATGGACACCCAAAGGAATGGTAGTTTTGTTTAAAGAGTAAATATGCTTTCAAACACATAACAGTCACTTGCTAAAAAATCTCCATGGGCCTCCTCCCACACAGGGGTCTTGTGAGAGTTCCACATGTTTTAGAAAAATAACTGAGGGCTCTGGACAAGGCCTGTCTAGCATCTGGAAAGGTATGGCCACCTCCTGGGTGTGACTATGAGGATGATAGGTGAGCCCTCACTCTACCTTTCTTCTTACTGACACATGACAAACATTCTTTAGCAAGGGACAAAGCCCTTCCTCCCACCCTTAGAAAGAAGGCCTAAAGTAAAAGTATGCAATCTTACAGTCACCCTATGTGGTTAATGACTGACACTGAATGTGTCCCTGAAATCGCTTTTAATATGGAAGATGAAAGAATAGCCTGGAAGGATCTAGAGATCTGAAGGCAAATTACAGAGGGGATGACACCCCCTCTCCCCCCACCAAACAAAGGTAAAAGATGCAGAAAAGTCAGAGGGATGCTTACACCAGACATTAACTGCACCATTTTGCTTTGGGCTCAGTCTTTTCCCGAAAATTACGATTGTCTTACTGTTGGAACTAAGTGGCATCCTAGCATTTATGAACTTAGCTATACCTCTCCACTTGCTGTGACTGAGTTTTGTGCACAGGATATATGTGCAGGGTCGGGGAGCTGCACCCTTGCACCCTTTCCTGTGACAAGTCCTGACTGATGGAAGAAAGTCCCGTCTATGCCTGGCATTATGGAGGGGTCTAAGCCAGTGGGCTGCAAAGAGGCCAGGCTGCAGGAAGACGGAAGGACATGAGTATGAGAGCACAAGAGGTGGGTCCCTGACTTTCCCATATCCCTACAGAGCACTGAGGCCCTGGGCAGGAGAATAAAGAAATGTACTTGGAAAGGACTGAGCCCTGATACAGCTCTTGCATTTTATACCCACTCTGTGAGCCAGGGATGGAGGAGGAATCAAAGACCTGCCTGAGTAGGAAAAGAGTAGACTCTGAATGAAACTTCTTTTCAAAGGCTGCCGTCTCCACTTTGTGCTTTACCTGTGGGTTTGGAGTTAAGCTGGTACACAGAGGAGCCTGAGGATAGGTCCCCAGATACACTCCCTTTCTGAGGCCTCATCATGTCCCACTGGCCACTGCTGCCCAGGTACCCAGGCTCCAGGATTCTTCCCAGTTCTATGGTGCCTCTTGGAGGAGAGTGAGGCTGGGCAGAGTTGAGGTAGTGGGAAGAGCCGGCTTCCAAGTCGTTGCTCGGCAATGTAGCTGTGGAAGCAAGAGGAACGGTGCTGGCACCTGGGCAGAAAGAAACACGAGTAAGAAGCAAATGTAGTGTCAGAAAGGAAGGATTTGCAAGGAAGTGTGTGATTGCTAAGAATAGAGACTAAAAGGAGACCCGTGGAATGTCAGAGATCCCAGTTCACTGTGGTATACTAATTAGACTAAGGCTCGTAACCTAGAGGTTGTAACTCTCACCCTTTGTATTTCCTGGCGGCAGACACAAGAGGTAGAGAATAAAGTATCTTAAAGTCATCAGTATACACAATGGAAAAGTCCAGTGGCCCCACTCCTGGCTCCTACTATAATCCTTCATGACAGACTCCAAGGGAAGTTCTAAAAGTAGGATTCACTCCCACAGTTAGAAGTTGTGAGAGCAGTGGCATACAGGATTGAGCTTACCTGTGAACACGAACATTTGTTTGTCTACATGTACTTGCCTTCCCCTGAAACTAACCAGTCCATTTGTCAGTTCCACCTTGGAGTTTTTCAGATGAGAAAGGGGACATGAAGTCAAGCTGGATATGGTGTCCCTAGTTCCTCCAGACTGAAGAACTCTTTGCTGAGGCTGGGGAAGGGTCTATGTAAGGCAAGTATTCATTTGGATCCCATCCAACATATCTCAAGGAGCTGCAAAATGTCATGACTCCTGTCTAAAGAATCATTGAATACTATTCCACAGAGGCAGGTAGGACCTTTCATTTCACAGGCTGATATTTTCATAGACCCTTTGAAATCATAGGCCTTTCTCTTGAGCCCCGTCATCTCCAGTTCTCTGTAAAAAGAAGCCCAGCATAGGGGAGATGGGGAAAGAGGTGGGCAGAGACACAGTTTAGGAGAAAATTCAGAAGCCTGCTTTCTTTCAGGGATTATGAACACGGGCAGCAGAATAGACAGGTAGCTGCTCCTAAGCAAGTGAGGTCATTGTCCCTTCCAACCAAGCCAAACTCCTCGGAGGGGTTAGTGTAATTGCCACTTGCCAGTTTTTAGCACCACTTGTAGCTAGTTCTCAAATTTGGGTACATATTGGAATCACCTGAGAAAATATGGAAACATACTGATTCCTGGATTCCAGAGATTTTGCTTTAATCAATATGGGATACATCTTGAACAATGGATGTTTTAAATTCATTCTAGGTGATTCTAATAGGCAGAAGTTTGAGAATTGTTGTCATGAGTCTCTCTTCCAACTTTCAAAATACTAGATGTTCATTAGGATCACTTAGTTAAGGAAGAAGATTAAAAATTTAAGCACCTACATTTTAGAAGAGATGCAACAAATACATGATTTCCTACCTCTTTCAAACTGCCTTCAACCCCATCTGAACACAAGGCAAAGGGGGAAATCAGTGGTTGTAGACAGTCAGCTTACTTTTTAATCAAGGCCATGTGAGGTTTTAAGTCTATCAGTAACAGTGATCAGTATTCTCATGTTCCAGTCCCTTGGCCACACAATACACAGTACATGCTCTAAACCATGCAAAGATACCATATAGACTCTTGCACAAGATTTTAACCCAGGGACCTGAGAGGCCACCATGCACCACTGTCCACATGGAAACTTGGCTCAAAGCAAACAATGAGCTTGGATAAGCAATGGTCCCTTGGAGAGGACCTTGACTTCAGGTGGAGAAACAAAGGGCTACAATCTTCCTCATCTAGGCAGGGACCATTCGAACTCCAGTCAATGGCCTCAGACTTGATGTAATTCCAATTTAACCCCAAACAACAGACCCTACCCTTTTTCATGGACAGTGCTCTCCTTCCATCCTTCCCTTTGGGCAAAGACAAATGGACAAATGTGGAAAGATAAAGGAAAAGGAGGCAAGGGGAAGAAATGGAAGCTAGAAAATACTCTTGCCGTTTGTCATGGGGCACATTTGTTGCCCATCTATTGTTGGAGCCAGAACTGGTAAAGTAACAAGTTTTAGGTTAGAAACACCAGCATCTCCTACTGGTCTCTAAAGAGAGGGAAAAAATTATTGCAAGGAGTCCCCGGAGTTTGATCAGTTGAGCTCAGCCCCATACTCTAAGCAGGATGGTGACAAAGCCATCCTAAGTAGAAAAGATATAACAGAAACATGAAACCTGGAGCAGAAGACCAGATTCATGCCCATTTCTCCCACTTACTAGTGACCTTGAATAAGTAACTTCACTTTCCTGAGCTTTAGAGTTCCCTGCACTGGACAAAATATCCATTTCCTGGGTTGACAAAATAGATAGGCTACGCCAGGTGCAGTGGCTCATGCCTGTAATCCCAGCACTTTCAGAAACCTAGGTGGGCCAATCACTTGAGCTCAGGAGCTCTAGACCAGTCTTGGCAACATGGCGAAACCCTGTCTCTACAAAAAGTACAAAACTTAGCCAGGTGTGGTGACACACACCTGTAATCCCAGCTACTAGGGGGGCTGAGGTGGAAGAGTTGCTTGAGCCCAGCAGGTCAAGGCTGCAGTGAGCCGAGATCGTGCCACTGCACTTCAGTCTGGGTGACAAAGTGAGACCCTACCTCAAAAAAAAAAAAAAAAAAAAAAAAGAGGAAGAAGGAAAGAAATAGGCTGGTCCACATGATGACATTTGGGGCTACAGGGAGGGGGATGCAAATTCTTGGCTGTTGTCTTGCGTCACTGGAAACTGCTGGCATGGTGACCCTATCAGTCTCTGGCTCACCTAAGCTTCTTTACAGGCACAGAAAGCGCCTGACAAATGAGTTTAAGTTCATTCAAACTGCTTTCTACCTGTTGTGCTTAAGGTGCTATGAGAGAGCAAATTCATGAAGGTTTATCATTTTTTTCTAAGCTATCAGTGACCACCAGCACACTAAATTTATGATGAGCATCCAGCCTACAAGTATATCCAAGCGTTTTCTAAAAGGTGACTGTCCACAGTCTACATAACTACATAAGGTCAATTATCTTTGGGAGTCAGAGGATGGGATTCACAGTCAGATGCCATGGCTGGTGCTGTGGTTCTAAGCTGCCTACGTGTCACCTGTCCCAGTGCAGGGATGAACCCTGTGCAGTAGGAAAAGTGGCTCATCGTTTCCTCTTCTGAATCCCTCTACCATTACCCTTTTTGCTCCAACCTAATGATGTCAGGAACTGAACTTGATTAACAGCATTTCACAGCAGAAAAATCTAATAGCCACACAAAGGATCCCACTGAATGTGGCCATCTTTTTCTTGGCCACTTCATCCTGCATAGGCAAAGCATAACATCTCTCTCCCATCCCCTACCAGTGAGCAGTCCACCAGTCTGTCAGGGATTCGGCATACTTGGTGGTATCCAGCGGTGTCTACAGTGTGAGAGCACTAGCTCTAGAGCCTCGTGAACGTATCTACCTGTTAACTGACGAGACATACACACCAGAGAAATAACAGGAAATACATTTCCAAAAAATAAGCAAGCAGAGCTTTCCCTCAGTCTTCCATTTGTAACGTGTACCCGTGTTGCGTTTTTAAACTCTGCCATCCAGCCCGAGCCATGCAGAGCAACACAGTGTGGGGCTGCCATTCGCAAGCACACAAATGCAGAAGTGCTCACTTTCTCCCAACTGCTTCTGCAGCATCTGCAGCTCCTGCTGAGCCTCAGCCAAGGAGACCACCGGTGTCTCACAGCAGCCAAGGAGGGGAGGGCCAGTGGGGCTGAAAGGCAGGAAGCTGGATGGAGCTGAGGGCAATGGTGCCTGAGGAAGGCTAGCCAGCTTGGGTATGGAGTGAAAATGAAAGCCTAGGAACAGAAAGTTAGGGAGAAAAGAGACACATCATCAAGAGAAAATGAGAGAAAGAATGGGTAAAAGATTGAGAAGGTCAAACCATTCCCTGACCAGACATCACCCTGTGTAGTGGCTATTACCTTAGTGGTACAGGATAAGATAGCCAAGGGTACCATTGCTACCAGAGAGGCTGGCCTGGTTGACCTTCCCTCTTCTCCCCTGCCAGGGCTATCCTGCATACATCCTCTATGTTCATCTTGAAAGCAATTGGCTAAAGAAGGTAAGGTGGCATTGAGACCCACCCCAGCAATCCTGGGCATGGACAAGTCAGAGAGCCTGAATCCTCTCAAGGGCCCGGGGGGCTCTGCTCCCAGCATGTATCAGTCCTTGGCCCTGGGACAAGATTCTTTCTCTACCTAGAACTCCTCTCTGATGGCACCAGGTCCCATCCTGAGTAGGAGAGACATGAACAAAGGCTGTGGGGGAAATTTTCATTACTAGTGCATGCAGTTCAGGACTCTGATGGAAACAAACTTCAGAATTCCAAATCAATGCGTTCATTCATCAAATTAAAAATAGATGCCTTCGTAGAGTGGCTTAGACAAAATGGCCCGTAAACCCTTCTGGGCATTTAAATCACATAGCAAAAACTCTCAATATATGTAGATTCTTTAGGTCTTCTTGATTCTGTCTAGGCCTTAATGTAGACTTAGAGAATTATAAATTTTTGGAACAGAAAATTTGCATTAAAAAAAGTCTCCCCGGCCGGGCACGGTGGCTCACGCCTGTAATCCCAGCACTTTGGGAGGCCGAGAAGGGCGGATCACGAGGTCAGGAGATCGAGACCATCCTGGCTAACACGGTGAAACCCCGTCTCTACTAAAAAAAAAAAAAAAAAAAAAAATACAAAAAACTAGCCGGGCGAGGTGGCGGGCGCCTGTAGTCCCAGCTACTTGGGAGGCTGAGGCAGGAGAATGGCGTGAACCCGGGAGGCAGAGCTTGCAGTGAGCTGAGATCCGGTCACTGCACTCTAGCCTGGGCGACAGAGCGAGACTCCGTCTAAAAAAAAAAAAAAAAAAGTCTTCCCTGGTGATCTTTAGGCAGCCCATCTACAGACAGGTTTTTAGAAACCCTGGCAAGTTTCAATGTTTAAAATTGTTTCCTCTTCCCTAAAAGCAATTAAAGGGCAGGTACCCAATGGAGGGGGAGCAGAAACCAAGGCTGACCCATAGAGAATGTCAAATGTAGAAGACAATGATTACATCCTAAAACACATCCCAATGGTGCTGACACCATTTCAGATGAATACTGCAGATACACTCAAATTGCCAGGTAACACAGCCCAGGCATTCTTTGAGGAGGCATTCTGATTTTTAAATCCTCTCTTCTTCATCTTCTGCTCTGTTTGAACCCAAAACATTTAAGCAGATGTCTACAATTCCGGAAGCACAGCTTTTCCTCATGATTCTTGTCCAGCTGCTGCCCACTCTGGCCTAGAAACTTTGAAACCAGGCTCAGGAAGCACTGGAACACTTCCTCTTCCTTAAGATTATGATTGAATTGCCTTCAGGGAAATGAGGGCAGCAGAAGAAAGCACTGTGCCTTCTGGGAGCATCTCTACTCAAGTCAAATCTCACAACAAACCACACTGAAGGCAGCCAGCCAGCTATGGTGGGAGGTAGGAGGTGAAGACAAGGTTTGCCTTTTCCTTGCCATCCCTGATACAGGGCTGTGAATGAGCAGTGTACCCTCCGGCAACTAAGCTGGACTTGTAAATGAAATGCACCCCTTTAACTGCCCCCAAGATATATACTATGTACATATCAAGGACTGCCAATTCATTCATACATCCATTAATGGTAACATACCATGAACAGAACCTTGTCTGAGGCTGTTCTCAGCATCCTTGGCTATGAAATAAGTAGCACTACCTCTTGCAAGAGAATCACCATGCAGATTTAATGGGGAACACATACAGTGGATCAGGAGATGTGAATTTATTTTCATCCTATGGCTGTTGTAATCCTGGGAGAAATATTTTGCCTCTTTGCTCCCAGGATAAAATGAGAGAAAACCAATAAAAATGTTTCTTTTTAAATGATTAGCCAACTGCTGGTCAAAGCTGGTACGCAGATCAAAACCTGATGTGGATTACTTATTTTCTAATATATTTTCTTAAATCAGACACAACTGGCGAATGAGGATGGTTTCTTGATTCTGTCTAGGTTTTGATGCATTTAGGCCCCTAACAGTCCAAACCTCTGTCCTTGAAGAAAAGTCAAACAGGCAGCAGAGAAAGAGGGGATGAGGCTTCTGCCCCATTGGCTGTTGCATACCTGAATGGGCCTGGTTGGCCTCCTTGGGGGGATTCTGGGGAGTTGGCAAGATGATGGGGTTGCTGCTGGATTCGGCCTTAACCCCCTGAGATGCACTGGTTGATGATGGTTTAGAAGATAACACAGCAGAATGACTCGAATGATGGATGGAATCTATAAAACCCATGAATGAAAGAAAATGTTTGATGTTCTACAGAGAACTGGAATCCTGGCCATATATTTACCCAGGGATACCAGGGCTAGAGTCTTGCTTTCAGGGAAAGAACCAAGCATAAGCACTGTTAGCAGTTGTTCATTTTCTTGCTTGCAGACAGCTCCTATAGTGAGGCAAACCACCTTAGGGATGATAGTGGTGCTCTGAGCTCTGAAACATGAAAATGGCAACTCCAAAAATATCAGGCAAGACCAGCAGCATCTGTGGACACCCACATATACTTAGGGAACACTGCTCAGGAGTAAATAGCAAGATCATTGCAGGAGAGATGAAGGAGGTTTTCCATCTTAAAGAAGATCTATCCGACAGAGTCACCGAAGAAGAGTCTGCCGTGATCTTCTCACTCTCCCCACAATGGTTCACATTGTGCCCAACAGCATGTACACGCCCATGGAGGCCAGGGTGACAGAGGTAACGTGTAGAGTCAGGAGCAGAGCAAAGATCCTGATCCACTGGTGCCTGTGCATGGCACTTGGCCCCACAGCCATGTTCAGCCTGATACACACCATGGTGGAGCTATAAGGCCTGTTTCCTGAGGTCTCCACTCAGCCTAGACAAAGACGGTACCACCCAGAAAGTGGAGGCTACCTGAGTGACCGGGAGAAGCTTTCTTCTCTTCATAGTGTGTGTACTCGCTGGCTATGTCCATGTCAGAGCAGGCTTCCAGCTCATCAGACAGGAAAGAGGTGCTGCTGGGAGAGCGGTGGGAGTCAGACAAGGCACGGCTGCTGGAGGGTGTGAGGGACCGAGCATCCAGCTTGGCCTGCAGGACTTCAATGACTTTCTCCTTCTCCTGCAGCTCCCTGCTGAGCCTGGTGGGGAGAAGGGGGACAACAGGTAAAACCAAGGTCACCCAAACCAACTTGTCCTGACTGTGGCTCATAGGAAAAGCCAAGTAAGCCAAGGGGACTATGCCTGCAGAGAATAATGGAAATCACCCACCTCTGCTTAGGGATGGAGTATAGGTAGGGTGTAGATGGAGAGAGAATAGCTACCCAGTGCTCTGGCCACATAGTATGCTGAGGGCAAGCAAAGAGACAGCTAGCCCTCCTTTTAAGGCACTGCTGCTTAAAGTATGATCCCTGGAACAGTTGCAGCCTGCAAACTGTTTGTTACCATCTCCAATAAGACAAGTATAAAAATTGAAAGCAAGCATTGAGAAATGCAGAGCAAACCATTCTCCCAACATCCAAGAGCCTGGTAAGTGGAATCATGTAGTTAACTGAATTCAGACCATGTATGTTTCTATGATGGATTAGAAATAAAAACAAAACAAAACAAAAAACAACACTGTGTCCTTCGCTACAGATATTTTCAGAAGCATTTATGAAGCCTGAGACACAATCATGACCCAAAGAACCCCAACTAGTGGCTACAACTGACTTTGAGTCGTATTTCATTGATCATTATATGAAGCAACTCACTGAGAACTGGGTCCTGAGGCACTGCAGCCTCCTGGTGATCTACACCATCTAGGCCTCTTTCACCAGGTCCTGTTATATGATTCCTTTCTTCCCCCAGGGCAATTGAGTGACTATTAAACTAGCTGTCAACCCAACTTGGGCCAGGCCAACTTTGGAAAAAGCTCATCCTACTTATTAAACACACAGCAGGAAAGCAGGACCCTTAGTGGGTCCTGCTTTTAGCTTGAAACCTAGTTAGTTCACTTTTAGCTCAGACTGTTTCTAGGTTACTAAGCCTGGACAATTATGTGCCAATGTAATTAAACCAAAAGAGAAGAAAGAATTTAGTTAAAAACAATAGTGAGGTGTTCAATGAATGCATGAATTCAATACATTCAGCACTTTCCTTTATTCCCCTTGATTTCTGGAGTTGCTGCCATCCTTGACCCTTTGGGCCTCAGTCCCAATCTCTTTACCAGATTCTCCTCTGAATTACCTGAGGGCCAGTGGCTCAAGTCCAGCTTGATCTTTCTCACTTTTATGATCCTCTGCAAACCAAATTTAGAAAGAAACAGTAAGAAATTAGGCTGGTCCCACTTCCCGCATTACAAACACAGGAGCCTATCTGGAGACTGAGTAGTGAGCATTTCATGCATGTATCCAGAACAGTTATTCTGGGAGGCCTCAGCTTGGGTCTCTAGAGAAGTGACCCCACTGTCCCTGACCTGCCGGTCACCATGATGACTTCCTCTGCCCTAAATCAGGGTAAAACATTTAAAATGTCTTTTGTTCCATTAATCATGAGGCCCTTGCCCAGCTGCCCTGTTGGACGCTCCAGCCTCCATGTCCTGCTGTAGACTAGCTCCCCAGTGCATATGTCCCACCACAGCTTTCATGCAGAACCTGCACAGGTCTCTGAGGAGATGACAAGAAGCCCTGCCCCACCTCTGCACCTGCACCAGGAGGTGAGCTGGGTGGTTCCCAAGTCTGATCCTACTTTACTCCCTTGGATATTCTCTAGAAATTCTGAGTAGAGGACCCCAATAACAACCAATGTAGTCATTGAACTACTGCAGCCAGTGGCTAAACCATGTACAAAAGAGCATGGCGCTTTATCCGTACGTGGAGTACCTACATGTACATTACCATGCCATATGGAGACACCACAAGGAAAGAGCATTTAGCAAGTTTGTGGCAGCATCCAGGCTAGAGCTTGGGTCTTGTAATTCTTAGTTCAGGCCTCTTCCTCCTATAACAAGGCCCTTCCATCTCATGTACCCTACTCCCTCTTAGCACCAGATAGATGCTGCCCCTGCCCCACAGGTCACATTCTATGAGTGGTGAAGTTTCTCTTGTTGTAACCATGGCATCTCCAGCCCTGTGTCTTCTTCTCCATGCTCCCCACTGAGCAGTCTTGATCCTGTATTAGCCCCAGGAAATGAAATACAAACAGGACCCTAAGTTAAAAAATTGCAGTGGAGATGTGGTGGCCACCAGGGGCTGGAACTGTGGGGGTGACTGAGAGTATTCCAAAGCCCTGTGGCCAACTTACTGGTGCTGAGTTTGCTGGTGAGCCTCTCTGTCAGCTGGCTTCCCTGGGCGAGTTGCTCCCGGAAGCTCTGTCCCAGGTAGTAGTCAATGTCATTGCTTCTTAGGAGATCCTCAAAAGATTTTACTGTATCTTTTGCATGCTGGGTGAGAAGATAACAAATACCTCTCCCTTCTCGTATTTTTTGCCGTAGGTAAGATAGTTCCCGGGCCTGATCCTGAATCAGGGAATCATATTTCCTAATGTAGGACAGAAGAGGAAGGAAAGAGTAAGTATGGAAAGAGTGGGTGATAAGTTATGGGGCCTTCTGTAGAGAGCTCTATGAGAACATCTCTAAGGAACCACCAAGCTGAATTCCGGCACATAAGCCATAGGAGGTATTTAAGAGTAAATTCTACCGTGATAAAATGTTGCACCAAAAAGTTTAGTGTGGGCCGGGCATGGTAGCTCATGCCTGTAATCCCAGCACTTTGAGAGGCCGAGGTGGGCAGATCACAAGGTGAGGAGTTCGAGACCAGCCTGGTCAATATGGTGAAAACCCTGCCTCTACTAAAAATACAGAAAAAATTAGCTGGGCATGGTGGTGCATGTCTGTAATCCCACCTACTCGGGAGGCTGAGGCAGGAGAATTGCTTGAACCTGGGAGTTGGAGGTTGTAGTCAGCCAAGATGGTGCTACTGCACTCCAGCCTGGGTGACAGAGTGAGACTCCGTAACAAAACAAACAAACAAACATAAAATTTAGTATGCCACTGTTCTTCAACTGTTATATATATGTTAATTATGTCCCTAGATAAATCATAAGGTCTGTGAAAATAAAGATAGTTCTGCATTTTATATTCCTTACAGCACCAGTATCACGCAGATTCACAGCAGTTACTCAATGAATAATTAGAATCATTTCATCGTAAGTCTAGATAGGACTTTCCATGTCTTCTAACTACCACCTGATGCCTGAATTTCTCCTATGTTATGATACTGTGGCTGACTATATTTTGCAACGATGGCCATCACATCAACTCTCATACCATCAATTGATGGAACCCAGAACAAGAGACCCTAAGTGACAGCCACCCAGCTGAGCCCAGTCAAACCACAGAACCAACCATGAAGCATAATAAAGTGTTGTTTGAAATCACTAGGTTTTAGAGTGGTTATTACTCAGCAATAGATAACCAGGACACATACCAAGATGAATGTCTGTGTTTTCAACACAAAGTATCAATAACACTTATAACTATGGCAGATAGCATTGAGAGCTTAATATATGCTAGGCACTATTCTAAGCACTTGTATTAATTTTTTTTTTTTTTTTTTGAGACAGAGTCTTGCTTTGTCACCCAGGCTGGAGTGCAGTGGTGCCATCTTGGCTCACTGCAACCTCCACCTCCCAGGTTCAAGTGATTCTCCTGCCTCAGCCTCCCAAGTAGCTGGGGTTACAGGCGTGCATCACCATGCCCAGCTAATTTTTGTATTTTTAGTAGAGATGGGGTGAAACTCTACTAAACTAGTAGGTTGGTCTCGAACTCCTGACCTCAGGTGTTCTGCCTGCCTCGGCCTCCTAAAGTGCTGGAATTACAGGCATGAGCTATCACGCCTGGCCAGTACTTGTATTAATTCATTTAAACCTAATATCCACCCTTTGAGATGGGTTCTCTTATCATCTTCATTTAATAGGTAAGGACAAAGGCTCAGAAAGGTTAAGAAGGTTGCATGGGTAGTAAGCTTCAGAGCTAAGCAGTCTGATTCCGGTATTACTACTATACTATACCATATATACTATTACTTTACTAATATATCCCTAAGAGGAAACCCCTGAGACCTGGTATCTCCCAGATACTGGGACATCATCCTATGCCCTCCTGGTTGCCTACCTGTCTTTTCCGCAGACCTATATCTGCCATTTAAATCAGTGTCCTTGTGAATACCCAGACATGTTCTTTCTTCCAACTTCCTCAGCTACCCTACACCAAGCATGAACTTACACATTTTCAATCCAGAAAGTGCCCAAACAGTGTCCTCCTTACCCAGGCCATGAGGCTGATCTCAGCTCCTCAGCCAGCTTCCCTTCTAGTCCATTTTTTGGGAGCTGGGCCTCCAGCTGGGATACTCTCTGGATGAGACTTTCCAGGTCCTTTTTGGCCTGAAGCCCTGGTGAGTAGAAAGCCCCAGTGCCATCAGACAGCCACCCCTCATCCTCATCAGGGACACTGTGAGGTGAAGACCCCTCCAGGGTGCCAACAGCTCTCAGCTTCCGGGGTCTTTCCAGACTAGACGAATAATCACTTGTAACCGAGAGGGACCGGACCCGGCTCTTGAGGTTTTGAATGACCTTGTTGGCATTCTGCAGCTGGGCCTTCAGATCTTTGATGTCCTTTCGTAGGACCAAGATGTTTTCTGACTTTCCATATACCCGGAAGTCTTCCTGCTTCCCTAGCTGGTTCTCCAAGGGCTTCCTCTTGGAGGAACCAGCCAGCGTTGAGCCCCGGCGCCCCTGCTCAGAGCACAGCCCCTCCATCAGGACCATTTCCTTGAGGCTGTTGTGCTCCTCACACTCTGAAAAAGGACAAAGACGTCTTCCTAAATAAAAGTTGGATGTGCTATTGTGGCCACTGCCTCTGAGAGAAGGCAAGTTTGGTCGTGAGGACAATAATTACTAGAGAAAAAGTTGAAGAAGTACTTTATTCAACCCTGACACCGTACTGGGTATTCGAATACAATATTTCTTATCTTCCTTATACCTACAAGTTAGGTATCATCACCTTCTATTTTACTGACTGGGGAAAACAAAACTCAAAGAGAGGTGGTAAACTAGCTTGTTCCAGATCACTCAAACTAGCACATGGCAGAACCAGAATTCAAATCCTCCAATGTCTTGTGTTCGTTCCACACACACTGATGTTTCTTAAGACATTAACATGGCCTTATCTATTTAGGATGGCCACAAGAATGTAGGACAAGCTATTCCTGCATGCTGAAAGTTAAATGCTCTCTAAATTTTCCTATAATTTAAAAGTTTATTGGGTTACAACTGTGTGAAAAATAGGCATAAGAAAATAAGACTTTGAATAAATATATCAGCATGTTAACATCAGTGTATTAAGGCAGTGGTAGTCAGAATAAGAACTAATCCATGGCATTTTACCAGATGCCAGGCACTGTTCTAAAGCATTTTATAAGAATTTACTTATTTAATTGACATTGGTACCTGATGGGGTAGGCAGTTCCTTTATTACTATTTTAACATATGAAGAAACCGGGGCACAGGAAAGTTTACAAATTGGGATTTGAACCAACCAGTCTGGCCGCAGGATCTTTTCTCTTAACTGCCACACTACACTGCCTCAAGAATGAGAGAGACAGTGTTTCTCTTCTCTTCTGGTTTTCAATGTGGTGGGTGGCCCTATAGTTGTAGTCCTTTTATAATGCAAAACAAAATTATTTTTAACTTAGAGTTTGCATGTTTCCAAAACCTTATCTGGTCTCTAAGTAGGCCTTAGTATTTCTATAATAGTCAGTTGGATAGAACTTTATATTATTATTATTATTATTATTATTATTAGCAGTATGCCAACAACTAATTGTAGAAATACAAACTTATACTCACTCTCATTTTGGGTAAGAGTTCTCCTATTAACCTCCTGTCCTCCTCTTCCCTACTACTTGTCAGGTGTAGAATTGGCCAACAGCACCTAAATGTGACAGCTGACTCCAGGGAGGGGTGGGCCCCACACCCTGTGCTCTTACCGGGACTGGTGGTTTCCTCCCGTTCAGCCTCATTCTCACTTCGGCCACAAGTCTCATAGCCCAGGTCCTGGAGGTCCACCTGGACCTGCTTGCTGTCCTGCTTCACTAAGGATTCACCTGCTTGGGAAGAGACAGCAGGTGTTACAGAATGTCTGAATTTCCCACATATGCCCTCAGCCTCAGTGGCACATACCCTAACCTTTTGGGGCAGGGAGGTCATATCCACAGTGGGAGAGAAGCTTCTTTGAACTGGTGGGAGAAGAGACCACCAGCTCCAGGAAGCAGAATTTCTTTCCATAGGATGAGCCTGCATTTGCCATTGACAATCTCTCCTTAAGTCAGGGATTCTATACTATCATCTCTAGCAGCCACATTGAAGCTGGCAAGTGCTTTATCCACCGGGGTTCAATAAATGTGGAATGGAGCTGAACTAATTTAGAGTCCCAAGACACCTAGACCTGTACTGTCCAATAAGAGAGTTAGTAGCCACATATGGCCACTTTATACTAAATTAACTAAAATTAAATAAAACCAAATGTCCAAGTTGCACTAGCCACACTTCATGTGCTCAATAACCACGTTATATTGGTATAGAACACACAGAAGTTATAAGATACACAGGCTACTTACTTTACTAGTAAGTCACAGTTACTTACTAAGTATAACTCTGTATTTCTCCAGCTCATTAGCCTGAGCAAAGACAGTGGCTTCTGATAGCAGCAGCTTCTCCTGGAGATCTTGATAGCGTTGTTTGCATTGTGACAGCTGGGAGCGCAGGTGCTGAGTGGACCCTGGTAGGCTAAATGCTGACTGAGGCCCAGGGTCACGAGGCTGAGACTGGTTATCCAACTGTGAAAGGGTCCAATACAGGGATCAGGACAGTCTGAGGTCACCCCCATGCAATGACGACCACCGCCCCTTCTGAACCCTGTGGACTTTACTCAAGTCTGTCACAGCACTTCTCATGCCATTTGGCAGGGACTTGCTTTCCAGATGGAGCTCCTGGAGCACTGGGATAATGTTTTCTTCATATCAGTATCCACGGCACACAGCACAGCGCCAATCAAGTCTACAGAGGAGCTCTCAGGAAATGTTTTCTCAGTGGTACAAAAGAGAAGGGGTGTAACCCTCCACTCATCTCCCCTCGCATTCTGTCCCACTAGTTCTCTCAGAATCCCTGTATTCTCCATTTTACTGAATCTTCAGCATGGCTCCTTCCCTAAAGAGGATCCCAATAACCCATCTGAGGCCCAGGAACAGACACCTGTGATGGGCTGTGACAAAAAAAATGGCAGTGATAAGGAAGGGATGTCATTACATACCACCTGTCTGGGCTGCTTCCTAACTGATGCATCCCTATGTTACAGCAGTTACCACATCCTGTTAAAATTACCTGTTTGTGTGCCATCTTTCCTTATCACATTAAGTATCTCAAGGGCAGCCATTGGTTATATTGCCCCATGCCAATGCCTAGTGTGTTATCTGAAAAATTAAGTACTCAAGAAATATTTATGTTATAAAAGCCTTTCCAAAGGCTGAATGTAGACTGAATATTATTATTACTGCTCGTGGTACGAAGAGACCCTTCTCTTGGTACCTCCTGATTCACGTGGGAGAACGTTCTAAGGTAAACACTGTCGTCTTGAGCCCTTCTCCAATTGTTTTTCATTCCATCTAAGCCCACACTTACTTGGTGGGCATCCACTGAGAAGGTAGCCCCAAGGTCAAGGCTCTTGGGTCTGGAGCAAGACCTCACATTCACATTTCCCTCCTCTTGGTGTTGGTGCTTCCCAGGAGAACCAACCAGTTCTGTGTTTATTCTGTCGATGGTGCTGGTCAGATGCACAAGGAGCTCTGGAGTAAGTTTACTATTCCCTTCTTTGCTACTCAGCACAAGTTGTTCTTTGAGGAGGTTGATGATATTGTGGGCATTCTTCAGTTTTCCCTGGAGCTTTCTGAACTCAGCCTGAAGGCTACTCTCACTCAGACCCTCTTTGGCTACCACAGTCTCAACCATCACCTCGCCCTTCTCCTTGTCTTCCTCGATCTCCCATCCATCAGACATTGCTTCTCCCATCTGCTCTTTCAGCTCTGCATTCTCAAGGCAAAGGCTCAGCATGGTGTTCCTGCAGGAAACACACATAATTGAGGGCTAGGTCTGGTCCTGACAGCAGTTCCTATTAGTACCTCTTACCCACATCTCAGCCCATGATAAACTCAGACATACCCCAGAGCATGAAGCAACCTGAGACCTACAACAGCTCCCTAATTTTATATACAAGAAAGCCAAGGCTCAGGAAGAATAAGAGACTTGCCCAAACTTCCACAGCTTCTTGGTGGCAGCACCATCACTAGAAACCTTGGACTCAAGGCATGCAGGCTAGTTTTCTTTACTTGTGCCACGCAGCCTCATATGTTCTAATTTTTAGTAGCCTCTGGAATAAACAAGAGTACTTACACTGTTAAAAAATAAGACCTTTTCTGTGACAAATTTATTGTTATAAATTCTGCAGTTCTATTATTTATCATCAGTCAGTTTCAAACCATTGGGACTTAGGAATACAGAATAAATAAATAACACTAATCAGAATTATTAATACAATCAAAACGTACTTAGATAATTATTTGCTTTATGTCTGGCTCACATGATAGAGATAATCTTCTTGAGAGTAGGACTGTGTCTGTCCTATTCACCCCATATCCCCAGTGCCTACAAAAGTGCCTGCCACATAAATCATTCGTATTTGTTGAAGAAATAAAATTGACCAAAACAGCTATTTTTCACCAAGACATTCCAGATAAATTCTTTCCACAACAACGAACTTATACTAGGGTTGAGTGGAAGCAAACATGGCTGTAACAAGTCTATTCACTTAACTTCTTTGAGCCTCAGTTTCCTTTTATATAAAATAAGGATGATAACACTTACCTAGTGGAGTTAGCAGATGCTTAAATGCTTAAATGAAATTGCATATACGGTATGGCTAGCTCAGGGTCTAACAGGGAAGTCATTCAATCCCTGCTGTACTAGCTGCAGACCTGAGAAATACTAACAGCAGAATCCCATAAGGTACTGGTTAAAAAGGCTGTAGAGCTAAGGCCTGTGAATCCACATTTTACTTAAGTTCCACAGGTGATTTTTAAATTATTATTTATTTATTTTTTTGAGACAGAGTCTCACTCTGTCACCCCGGCTGGAGTACAGTGGTGAGATCTTGGCTCACTGCAACCTCCACCTCCTGGGTTCAAGCAATTCTGCTGCCTCAGCCTCCCGAGTAGGTGGGACTACAGGCATGCGCCACCACGCCCAGCTAATTTTTGTACTTTTAGTAGTGAAGGGGTTTCACCATGTTGGCCAGGCTGGTCTTGAACTCCTGACCTCAGGTGATCTGCCCACCTTGGCCTCCCAAAGTGTTGGGATTATAGGCATGAGCCACCACGCCTAGCCCACATGCTGGGCTAAGCATGCGAAACTGAGAACCCCTGGGCTACAGGATGCACAGGAAATGGGTAATTCACAACTTGAAGGATCAGCAGTGGGCTATGAACCTAGATTGAATTTCTCAGAATCCAGGAGTCTTGGAACCTAGAGCAGAACTTGTCTGGTGTGTTTCTGGGAGGAAAATAGTATATAGGATACAGAAAGACAATCTATGAGATAGTTTCTCAATAAAGAAAAAGGGGATAGGCATTTTACCAAAACTGGGATGTGGAAGGGGGATAAAGTGGGCACATGTGTATATGGAAAAGAATATTTAATATTTCTAACTTTACATTTAGAAAAAAGTGATGTTTTAAAATACAAACATGTAGAAGAAAAACTCAACAAAACCTTCTTGAAAGGAAGAACAGTGCATTAGATTCTACCTTCTACAGTATCAGTGATTCTTTAGGTTGGGTGGAGGGTTGAACAAATCAGAATTTCAGGTTAGTAACAAAGGAAAATAATCCACAGGGATATTTACAGATGGTTTGATTGTAGGTTCAACAATAGAATCAAAAGAGATGTACTGTTCTTACCTATGACAACTCAATTAAGTTTACACATACAAAAATTTAAGTAACATAATATGCTTTAAGTAGAACTTAAGGAAAAAGTTATGATAATTCGGAGCAAAAGAATCAGCATTAGAACAACCACAAGAATTTTTTAAAAATTGTTTGACAAAGTGTATAGTATAGAAACGAGGTTTAGATGTTAGAAATTGGGAGCCACAGACTATTATGCAACCTTGAGCAAGTCACTTGAAACTTTCTAGGCCTGAGTTTCCTCAGCTATGAAACAAGGACATAAGGCTAGATGCCTAGGTCCTTTTCAAAGTGCTAACATTATTCGAGGAAGATTAAGTGGCAGGTAAGATGCAGGGAAACAACAGGGCATGATTTAGAAGTTGGACAGCTGTACTCCAAACAGGCAGTGATGATTGTAGTCCTGGGAGTGAATGAATAAATGGATCAGCCCTACAGTATCAGCATGTTCTCCAAGTATCTTTTGTCAAAAAGCCATCAAAGACAGAGTGGCCAATGAATGAGCTATCTGCTAATGAATGAGCTATCTGCTATTTTTGTAAAATTACTAAAGCAGCAGAGACAAAGGGGCCTTGACAGAAACCCTCTGGCCGGGCGTGGTGGCTCACACCCAGCACTTTCGGAGGCCGAGGCAGGGGGATCGCGAGGTCAGGAGATTGAGACCATCCTGGCTAACACAGTGAAACTCCATCTCTACTAAAAATATTAAAAAAAAAAGAAATTAGCTGGGCGTGGTGGCGGGTGCCTGTAGTCCCAGCTACTCGGGAGGCTGAGGCAGGAGAATGGCACGAACCCGAGAGGCGGAGCTTGCAGTGAGCCAAGATTTCGCCACTGCACTCCAGCCTGGGTGACACAGCGAGACTCTGCCTCAAAAAAAAAAAAAAAAAAAATCCTCCTTCTTCGTGGACTGTTCTGGTTCTCTATACAGCAGTGAAACATAGTAGATAGCAGGGATTCCTTATATGTTTCAGTCAATTAAAAAGAGCAATACTGGTCATGTAACAAGGAGGTTTCCACCATGACTGTCATATGTATAACTGGCAGATGCACAATAATAGTGGGCATTGTTATACTGAATTAAGACCAGGATTATTTGAATAACAGAAAGTGATTACCATTAGCCAATATTACTTACTTTTATCTAAAGAATTTGTAGAACTGTTAATGCATTTCTGCCTGGGATATGGACCAAGTAGCCCCTTGTCACACGGATGCCTTGGCTGCAGCAAGGCGAGGCCCTTGGCTGTGGTGCTTCATGACCCACAAGGTCCCCTTCTCTGGGAAGAACGTCCTACCTGATGTGGGACACTGAGGAGAATCCTGCTTCCTCAATTTGAGCCTTTAGCTCCTTCAGTTCCTCCTCAGCTTTCCTCTTCTCTTCTAAGTGCTGGTGGATCTCAGCCCTCAGGTGGAGTATTTCTTCCTGAAGACACTTGTTACTGTCTCCTCCCATTGGGGAAGGAGGGGAAAAAGATGGATTCTGGGTCTCCACAGTTGCCAGACTTTTCTCCAAAGCCACCTTGACAAGCTAAAAGAAAATCATGGTTTGAAGAAGTTAGGCCATTAAAGAGGACCCAAGAGAAACATGAGATTGCAAAGGCAGTTCTCAGTGCGAACAAAAACAAACAAAAAAAGCAGATCTAAAATGAACTTCCTACCCAGAACCTCCTTAGTCAGGCAGAAGGGCTGGTTTGGGTGGGAAGGACACACTAAATGAGCAGGAGGAATGGAGGAGTGGAGCAGGAGGAGTGGAGAACAGGAGAATCCAGAGATGGTGAGGGAGAAAAGCACATAAGAAATTAAAACAAATGCAAACAAACAAGGTTGAAACAGGACTGGAGGGTGTGAATGTGGTGATTCTTCTCTTCCCGAGGAGACAGAGTGCTGCGAGTTTTCTCACAAGTCAGGAAGCTTCATCAGCTCTGCAACACTTGAGTGCTGGATGGCGGGAGATGACGGCTTAAGGTATCAGGGCGCAAAGCCTAAGGCCCTGCCTGTAACTCTGACTCCCTCAAGGACAGCTGAGAGGGAGTACTCGGGGCACTGGGGAAATAGTCAGCAGACATAGTCACAGAATTAGAATAAGGTGGAGCTACAGGGAAGACAACACCAACCATTTCATTGGCAGCAGAAGAATCACACTCTGCAGCTACTGGGAGGTACAGGTGGAGCCACCCTGCCAAGCAGCCGACCTCACTTTTTGGTTATTATCCCTGTGCTGATGCTGCCAGACAAACTCTCTCTACAAATCTCAGCATGTGGAAGAAACAGAGGCAGGAACAATTGCCCAGCACCTTTCTATTTCTTGAGGACACTCTTGAAGTTATTCATCAATGTTTTAATTAAAGCAGATCTTATGGCTTTTCCTCAAATGCAAATTTGTTAACTTTTAGACTTTGTCTTGTTCATTTTGGGCTTTATCCCATGCTCTTAAAAGTGTAGAAATCAAAATCTGAGTATGATAATTTACTTAGCATATGACTAATTCCTTTAGTATAAGGAGCTCCTGCCTGTCTGTCCAATATTAATCTAAATATGTCCCAATGCCACATTGGCTTCTTTTTCTTCTCAGTGGCAGCATCTGGAGCTTTTACTTAACTTCAGGTCAATTTTGACCTCAATTTTTCCACCCCTCCCCCACAGCTATTGCTGGGTCGTATTGTTTTGTTTTATCTCTATACGTATTGTGACTTGTAATTGTCACTTATAAATTCATTCTGGATATACTGAATCATTCCCCAATTATCCAAGTCATCCAAATATTTGATGTGCATTTCCACAAATCATGTAGTGGCCCCCTGATTGGGGATGATTTGTAGAATTAATTATATGCTTTATATCTCCATTCAGGTCACCAATACATTGAACAGAGCAGGGCTGAGAACAGCTTACATGGATCAATGATTGACAGAGCTGCCGGGGTTGGCACAAAGCCACTGACTTTTGCTATTCCCCATAACAAAGTATGTTCAAATCTAGGTCACAGGTTTGTGGCAGGGTTGATTCACAGTATGCATGTGCAATGGTGTTCAGTAGCATAGCAGTTGAGGTTGTGAAGACCTGTGCACCCAGGTCAAAGAAGAAACATCCTTAGACAAAGCCACTCAATTCCCAGGCACCCAATCTTACTTGGGCTTTCTGAGCCTGAGATTTGGCAGGCTCCCGGGAATGTCTGTCTCTAAGACTCTGCTGGCAGGCTTAATCATGCTGGTGGCCATCTCCATATGTGCCCTCCAGCATTTGTGACAAAATAAGGGAAGGGGGACCAAATAAAACTACTTCTGAAAGCTTATGATCCCATCCCTCATTTAAACTATGTGATGTTGCCATTCCATATAAACTCTTTCCAAGTAACTTAACTAAAATGCACTTTGCCATTAGTCTTGAGTGCAGGCACAGCATTTTTCTTTTCTAGGCCTTAAGGGTTCCTTCTGCTTAAAAATAATGTCTAACTTTAATGAAGTTTACCGATTATTAAAGTGCCTTCTGGATATATGTTACCTTGTTCTATTGGTTTCAGTATACCTATTTTCTTTAAAAAGGAAAAAATTATGAACCATGAATGTTAACACCAGAAAAACCTTAAGGTACATCTGATCTAATTTCCCACTTTAAAGTGAGAAAATCAAACATTGCCTAGGGATCTGATTTTTCCCCAGGCTAATTTGCATTTTCATATTTCCATCTCAAAGTGGACTTTCTTTGGCTAAGTTTTAAATGTAAATGTCTGAAAAGTAACTCATGATCTAGCCTTTTCATTAGTTTTGATCATGTATGAAAGCAAATATTTCTTTCCCCCAAATGAAACCCCAGGGCTTCCAGGATCTGTAATGGTAGTGTGAATCCATTAGGTCTATTTTTAATTATATCTCTCTTGGGTATTTTTTCACATTTCCTAACTCACTTGTGATATTGCTTCCATATAATTCAACTTTTTGTGCGCTGGGTTCCCATTTGCCCCACAAAGGCCTATGTGCAAATCTGATATCCTGTTTGAATGACACTGTTTTGTTTTTACCCTATTGCTTCATATCTGTCACAATGTTAAGTCAGTGCTCAACATTAAGGCATTAAAAATGAGCTTTTCTCAAATGCTCAGCATCACTAATCATTAGGGAAGTGCAAACTAAAACCATAATGAATATTATCTCACACCTGTTAGAGTGGCATTATCAGAAAGGTGAATGATGTGTTAGAGATAATGCAGAGAAAAGGGAACACACACATTGTGAATAGGTATGTAAATTAGCACAGCTGGTGTGGAAAACAGTATGGAGTTTCCTCAAAAACCTAAAAATAGAATCTACCCTATGATCCAGTAATCCCATTTCTGGGTATATATCCAAAGGAACTGAAATGAATATGTTAAAGGTGTATCTGCACTCTCATGTTCATTACAGCATTATTCAAAATAGTCAAGATGTAGAACCAACCTAGGTCCATCAGTAGATAAATGGGTAAAGAAAATGTGGCAGATAATACACAACGGAATACTATTTAAACTTAAAATGTCAGGGGATAGGTCCTGTCATTTGTGACAACATGAATGAATCTGAAGGTCATTATGCTTAGTGAAATAAGCCAGGCACACAGAGACACATACCACATAAGCTCACCTATATGTGGGATCTAATAAAGTTGAACTCATAGAAGCAGAGAGTAGAATGGTGGTTATTAGAGGCTGGTGGAGTGGGGAGGGAGAGTAGAGGGAACTGTTGATCAAAAGTATCGACAAAAAGAGTAAGTCTTAAGATATATTGCATAGCAGGGTGACTATAGCCAATAAAATGTATATTTCAAAATAAGAGTAAATTTCCAATGTCTCACCATCAAAAATCATAAGTAGGCAAGTTGAGAAATACGTAATTAGCTTGGTTTAATCATTCCGTATTCTTTGCGTGTATATATATGTATGTGTGTGTATATATATACATAAAATCATATCATACCCCATAAATGTATACAAGTACGATTTGTCAATCAAAAATAACTTTTTTAAAAATAGCTTTTTTCAAGTTTATCACACTTTGTCTACTAACGTCTGTTCTTTGTATTTGAATCTTGATTTTTTTTTTCTTTAAGAGGTGGGGGTCTCATTATGTTGCCCGGGCTGGCCCTGAACTCCTGGGCTCAAGAGATTCTCTTGCTTCAGCCTCCTGAGTAGCTGCAACTATAGATGCACACTACCTGGGCTTGAATCTTTATTCTTGATTAACTTTTTCTCCATTATAAAACTTCACATAAAAAATACAATGGTTGATTACTCTAGTTTCTTTCACAGCAATTTCATAGGTATTTATGATAGATCTTACATCTGCTTGAGAATAGAATTTCGTGGGAGATAAACTAGGGAAAATTACTATCATGGCCAGACTTGAGGCTTCCTGAGATGGCTGAGTCCAAAACATAAGGAGGAAGCAACTTGCATTGGCCAAAAGGTGATTCTCACCTTGGAAGAAAGACAAGGTTGGATGTGTCTGTTAGGGAAAGTGTATGAATGCTTAGAGTAGGAAGGGAGCTTGGTGTCAAGCAAAAGTTTACCTTCCAAGGACTTAACAAGGAGAAGCTCAAAATCTACGTTAAGGGACCACTTTCCTGGAAACAAGCAAACAAATTTTGAGAATCTGGACACAAAACAGTTACGGCAAAGTAAGCTTTATTTAATTGGTAGCAGGAGAGTCACAACCTCAAACTCCAGAAAGATGAAGTAAATTTGCAATGATTTCACAACCCAAGATTCCTCCTACCCAAAGCTGAAGATGTATTTTCAAGGAAAGGCGATAGAAAGAAAAATGGTGCTTACCCAAGAGATTCTTCCATCCAGCAGGTACATACTTTGTCTATCATGAGTCAAGCCCTGATCCAAAGGCTTGTTAACTCATAATTACACTAAGCATGTCTCCTATGCCAAGTAATGTGGCAAATATTGTGAGGGAAATACAAATGCCCTAATGTAACATGTTCATTTCAGGGTGGGCTGACCTTCTCAAAATGGGGTCTGGTCAGATTCTCCATTCTAGGCTACAGGAAAGAAGGCTGAAGAAGAAGCAACTTTACAACTCAGTTTGCCTACAGTTGAGAATCAGAGCAAATGACTTGCAATACCAGGAGCACTTCAGACCATATCAATCAGAATCTGACTGTCTTCATATCTGTGTCTCCTGTTCATTTATTCTGAAGTTAATCCTGTCCCACAGTCATTATAACTATCAGTGACCAGCCAACCTCCCAATCTAGCTGTCTTAGAGTAGACATTTGTTCATTCCGCAGGTCCCTCTCTCTTACCCAAGATCCTCAATGAAATCAGAGAGTGAGGACACAGGGATCTGTCTGGAGGGACAGAGATGTATATAATTAAAGACACAATCATCAGTAAGGAGGACTCAGGAGAAGCTGTTCAAGTAAAAGAAAAAGTGGAGCTCATGCAAGCACTCAAGGGAGCAGGGAAGGTTGGGTACAGCTACAGCAACAAGAAGGTTGATCCTACTACAAGAAGGTGATCCAACTACTATAAAGAAACTGTTGAGAACATGACATATCCCAGACAACTACTCATGTCCCCAAGTGCCAAATCCCAAAAGATTTGAGGATGCTCACTTGGGCTCTTCTTATTGGTTGATTCGATGTCTCCTCTTTCTCTTATGCAGAAGACATACAGGCAGACCCAGAAAGCCTCATTTCTTGTATAGTTTTCCTAAAAGCCCCAAGAAAGCTGTCACTGGAAAGTCCAGCTGCTTGTGTGGGACACCTACCAATGATTCACTTTCTCCTTAAGAATCATAGGCACAGTCCATCTAGGAGATGAGATTGCTAAATGGCACGGACAAAGTGGAGACATTATAGGTGTTCCAGTGACTGCTTGTGGGATCACTATTGGTGACTTAATCTCTGAAGTCCAGATTATTCACTCTTGTAACATGCTAGTTACATCTGCACTGATGGTGGATGGAAACAATGTTTCAGCCTCAAGTTCTGAGGCTTGACAGGGGATTGCTGTTGAAGAACCATCTGCTGATCATTGAGTCACCATGACCTCAGTGGTTTGTCAGGTTGCATAAGGTTCTCTCTGTATAATGAGATTTCACTGAGAAAGATCCTTGCTTTGGAAGCATTCCAGTCTTCTTGGAGTTCCTTCCCAAGCAGGTCCTTCACCCTGCCACCTCCCCGAGCAGCCCTTTGATGACTCCCTGTCTTCTGTGGTGCTTTTCAGTTACAAAAAGCCCAAGGGGAATGTGTCCATTGTCTTGCAAGTAAAAATTCTTCTGAAGCTATAGCTACAGAGAATAAATAGAGGCAAAGGTGGGTAGGAAGGGGCAGGAAGCAGAAGAAAGAGATACAATACAAACCAAAGGGTGGATTGGAGAGGAAAATGGAGTGAAGACATGGGTTGGAAAGGCAGCTGGGAAGCTCAAGGAGAACAGGAAGATGACTGAGAAGTGGTTTATATAAAAAAAAAATCTTCTCACTCTAAGTCCACAAGGGCTGCAGGAGACCATCAGACCTCAGAAGGGCTGTGTGCCATCCACCCTGGAAGCTCCAGACCCTGACACTGACTTACTTGCTGGTGACTATGGTGTGTGGCCTCCTCCTCAATACTGTCAGTGAACTCAGTGCTTGCATCTTCCGTGTCATCCCCTGCAGCTGCACCTGGAAATAAGTCCAGAAAAGAAAAGTGATTCCCTTCACAGATGGCTTCCAGACAGCAGGTTAAAGTATACTCTTTTTGCCAGCTGCCTCTGATTTCTTCCTTTCTCCATATACATGGGGAAGAAATTCTCCCTAGCCAGCAGGGCTGGCAAGAAAAATAGAACTTTTTGTATCACAGACACTTTCTTACTCATACTCAAGCTTGAGCCTCACAACATAAGCTGACTTTGCCTGCACAGACCCATTTCTAAGGAGCCGACTGTCAGATACACTGGTTAACCCACTCAAATGTCAAAAAAGCCTGAATTATTCCCCATTGCCTGGCAACATAAAAACTTTCTCTTCCACAACATGAATCCAACATGACTAACCTTTTCCCACCACTGAGTGCCTGGAGACTAGAGCTGCCCTGATTCTCTCAGAGGTATCTACTGTTGGGATCATTTGTGCGTAGGGTGACAATCTCTCTGAGGAACTTCCCTCTGGGGGTCCCGTGTCCTCGTAAGGTTCAGGTCTAGTCAAGATTCAAGACACCCAATGATTCAGTTGTTCCATAATTTCTTCTTCTAACCTCCGTTCCTCCTCACCTCTCTCAAACTCTTATTCTATGCAGACACCCTTTGCCTAAAGGGTTTCTTGCACTGCTTTATCCACATGCAATTTAACCCATCCTTTCATTCTCCAAAGATGGACACAGCAACTCTAGGGCCCAAACATCTACACCTTGCTCTAAGGTACAAGTAGCTGCAGTTTGCAGTATGGGCAAAGGTCTAAGGCAGCACTGACCAAGAGGACTTTCTGCAATGACAGCAATGTTCCGTGCCAGTGTTGCCCAGTACAGTGGACACAGTCATATATGGCTATTGAGCACTTGAAATGTGGGCAGTAGAGCCCACATTTCAAATAACTGAATTTTAAATTTTATTTAAATTAACTTATATTTAAATGACTACATGTGGCTAGTGGCTACCCTCCTGGACAGCACAAATCTAGGGTGTTTCTTCCTCCTTATATTGATTAAAATTAAGACTGTTCATATATTTTAAGACCAAGAGCTATGTTTTACATTACTGATTTTTCGGGAAGTGTAGAAATTTGTTATGGTTAATTTATCAAAGAAAATCTACTGTGACACTCATTGTGTCTTATAGAACCTCCCCAACTTAAAGAATCTTGAAATCTTGTTCTCATCATAGCCTCAGCAACCAACCAGTCACAACTCCACTTCTGACCACTGATTAACCTGGATCTCAAAGAGATCAGTTGGTGAGTCCAAGGTTACACAACCAGCCCTCACAAGAGCTGTGTCAATAAGTCAAGACTCTGGACTCTTAGAAGCCACTCACTTTTTCTTCTGGTGACAAATCAGATCTTTATCTTTGCTTCTTCCTCCAAGACCAAAGAACCTTCCATTGAGTTCAGACATCCAGGCATGAAAGGCTCTGCTTGAATCATGAGCATTCACTACCCAATGCAGGTAAGGTAAGCGGGGCAGTTCACATCTACATGTTTGCAATGGCCCAGGCTGATCTCATGGAAGTGCTAAGAGATAGTAAGTTAGTAAGTATGCTGTGATAACAGCTTAGGTTTCCTCATCTACACCATGAACTTTGTGTTAACTTTGGATCAAAGAAAAGTCTTGTTCAGTGAAGCCCCTACCACCTCTACCACTCAGCATCTTTAGAGGTCTGTGGCAGACAGTGTACAAGAGGAATTTCCAATACTTCCTCATTCAAACCAACCCCAGAAACCATCTCACTCAGGATGCTAGCTGAGTAGAGGTGTATGGACACATTCCCTAATCTTTTGCTGCTTTAAAAACTTACTGAACCCAGGATTTACCTAGGACACCCATATCATGTTATGCTTACTTTAGAAAATCTTTCCCTGTACAACAGTAGCAATCACAATCTTTTATGTTTTTCCAGCAAAGGAAATGAATTGTCTCACTCAGTGACAGAAAACAGACTGTTCACATTGTTTTTCTTTTGAACACAGGGCTGGAGAAGGATCCTGTAGTTGAAGAAAGCTCAGCTCTGTGAGGTCAGGATCCTCACCCCCTACCATTGTTGCTGGGTTGTATAGTCAAGCTGGGCCCACATCCCAGGACCATTCCTGCCAGGTTCCTGAAGCGAGAATTGAAAAGGATGACTGTCACTGGTCTTGACGGTTTTTATCTGACACTTTCTGCCCTCCATTTATCTTGGCAGCCTTTCTGGTGCCACGTCTGCATTCTAGGATAATGCTCCATCTCATTTCACTTAACAGCAGGATGCTATGGTTCTGGCTTCATAAGGAATTAGATGGAGACAAACAAATGCTCGTCTCATCTCAACACTCTACTACACAGGGGTTTTGTTTCTTCCCTTCTTTCTCTTCTTTAAGCTAGCTCGCAGTCTTCTTCCGTTATGGCAGCTTTAAGGGTTGCTCAGCCTTTTAACAATTTGAATTAAAATGCTGAAATTTTTCTCCCATGTTTGAGGGGTAAAGCTAAAAAATTTATAGAAAATATGGGAATAAAAGAGTAAGTTATCTCATACAAGGTCCCATGTATAAGTTTACATTAGACATCTTTTATCATTTTCCATTTTTTAAATTAATGATAGAACTTCTCTTTTGTGAGTGATACCCTTTTCTAAACTTTTACAGCACAACGAAACACTGTCTTCAGAACTAACTTGGAATACTTTGAATTTCTAATTTAAAGGTACCTATGCTTTTATATTGATGACTCTTCTGTTTATTTTTTGATAAAATATAAAATAGTCTGCTACCTTTAGATTCTCTGGAAGCTAAGAATCACTTCATTTAACTTGCTTCTTCGAGATTAAGCTTTACATGTTAGACTGGCAATTTTATAAAAAACTTTTATTTGAGGCTTCAATAAAAGTTCTCAACTTATGGTTCTTGGAAGTTTCTAGGCTTTGAACAACACAAAATGGAGGTGATACCAAGATGTCCCTTATTTAGATTTAGAAAATTATTTTCTATCAGCTATCTAATTCCATAAAGTACACAAAAATAAGCCTCTAAAACATAAGACCATAAAATCCTTGGGAAAAAATGTAAGCATTATGCAAATATAAGGTATTCTTATCACTGAGGCAAAAATTCATACTACTGTAGAACTTTTTAAATTGAGTATGGTATAATAATAACATGAACTATGGAGATAGACTGTCTAGATTTGAATTGTGCTTTTTTCATTAGTTATGTCACTTTAGGCAAGTCATAACCTTTCCATAACTAAGTTTCTTCATTTAATAATTAGGGTTAAGAGCATTATCCGCTCCATACTGTCGTGAACTTTAAAGGGTTTGCTGATTTTGAAGTGCTTAGAACAGTGCTTGGTACACAGTGTGTACTCAATAAATATCATCCTTAAACAATATTACTATTATTGTTATTGTAAGTAAACTGAAGTGGTCCATGGGCTTATAAGTTGAAGACTCAGAAAGTTGAAGGCCATAGAACCTAAATATCATCAGCAGAAGGAAGTTTTATACTTGATGTTATTATCTGAAAGATCTTGATGGATTCCACCTGCACTTCTTCATTTTTGAATACTTGTTTCCCCAGCAGGAGGCTTGAAATGACACTCTTTGCTCTCTGCCTCACAGGACATTGAAAAACTAAGGAGTTGTCAGTAAAGTAGGTTGAACTCTTTGGAACAGGCGCCTTACAAAAAGGATTAATCATCATTAAACGATAACTGTCTTAAAACTCCAACATGCATAAATAAGCCTTAGGGGAAACTTCATGACCTTTTATTGGTTTTGTTTTATTTTGCTTTAGGGATGAGGTCTCATTATGTTGCCCAGGCTGGTATTGAACTGCTGGGCTCAAGGGATCCTCCCACCTCAGCCTCCAAGTAACTGTGACTACAGGTGCATGCCACCACACCTGGTTCATGACATGTTAATTCTTTAGTAACGAGTCCAAACTGGGTGGAGTCAAGACCATTTCCCCTAAATTCTACTTTGTAGTCATTATTATCTTCCTTTAAGCCATTAATATGGGATCAACAGAAAAAGAGTGTTTTTCCATATAGTTACTTAGAACATGGCAATGTTCTAAGATCATATTTTATTAATTTTAAAAGGTGATCTGAAGAACTAAAACTTTAGTTAAAGAACTAAAACTTTAAGAATAAGTTGGCAGTGCCAAGTGTTCTTTCCTTTGGTACTGGGCCCTTGTGTCCGATACTCTCAGCCCCATCTCACTTTCACTGCCAGGTGCTCTGCCATGCGTTCATTACAAGAACGCTCGCATTTTCATGTCATGAACCAACTACTGCTGACTTTAATATTATGGTGCTGTATGAGAGAATCAAGGAAAAGAGGCCTCCTATCAAACTACAATTTCGCCTGCACACATTCCCTTCAGGATCATAAGAAAACTATTATGATTCCATATAGTCCTCCATAGTTTCTGCTAAGAAATAAAATTCTCTATCTAGACAGATTCTGATCATGGAACAGAAGTGGTAGAAAACTGCTGTCTTTATGGCGTATCTTTGTCTTTAAATTGCAACATCTCTTAGGTAGCCTTAGGGCTTTCCAGCGCATATGTTTCAGAAAGTAGCTGTTTTAAGTGACTTGAAAAGGTCAAATCATAATCTAAAACACTTTTGGGGGTATGAAATCCCACTAAAATTCTGGAAAGGGTTTCTACTTCTCCAAAAGGGTAATTATTCAATACAGCTACAGTTTTCTATACTTAGGCTAACCAAGGCACATGTAAATTAGGACTCCTGGGCAGACCAGGAGATACAACCACTGCACCTATTCTGTGATGCCATAATTCTGTAATGCAAGAAATTCTTCCTGCTCATGGTCTCTTTTTTTCTTCAAAGAACACGAGAAACAGGCTTTTCTAGGAATGTTTAGAGACAGCACTACCCACCAGTTGGCTCCTCAAACCTCTGTCATGCTTTCTACTCTTCTACAGCAAAGAAAGCAAGCAACGGTTTTTAAGGTAAAGTAGCCTGTGTCACATTTCTGGGGAAAGTGTAATACTGTTTCTTTAGTCTTACTTCTTCGAGAGGAGAAAAATTCGGGTTTCTTCTTCCTTCCTTTAGTTAAATAAAGACTCATTCTATGAGCCTTGCTTTAACTTGGAATTTAGTAAATAATCAATAGACTGATTGTCCTATACGGAAAACAAAAAAGATACAAGCTTTCCCTACCTCCTTTTTTTTTTTTTTTTTAAATAAATACTTTAAGAATAAAACCAAATAATTTCTTCTGGCCTTTGATAATTTTATTGGATCCGTAACAATTTTTTTTGTGTGTTTCAACTAAGATAGCTAAAATTCTAACACTTATATATAAAAATTACACTGCATTTTAGCACAAATGTTAACACAAATTAACAGCACAGTGCCATGAAGAAATGAAAAATATACAGTTTAATTTGCAGGGGAAATGGTCCTGGAAACAATGTAATGCCAAGTTTCTGATCATTTAATATATCACTCACCTCCTTCTTCATCTGATGTTATGAACCACTTTATTTATTTATTTGAGACGGAGTTTCACTCTTGTTGCCCAGGCTGGAGTGCAATGGCATGAGCTTGGCTCACTGCAACCTCCGCCTCCCAGGTTCAAGCGTGAAGTTATGAATCACTTTAATTCTTCTCAACAACCCACAAAATTTTAAGTGAAAACTAGTAAGACTTCATGGACGCAGACAGAAACTCATAATTTATAAAACATGCTGGTATAAACGCATGCCTCCAAAGGTTATAGATTGAGAGAGGTCAGTATCTTGGAGCTATGACTTTGATTATTGTAAAAAGAAGCACTACATATTCATGTTATATACTAAAAGTAAACCTACAAGGAAGCCAATTTGGTTTATGTACTTAAAACCTCTATTCTTCATATTATTTTAAATACAACATTTTCTGACGTTGCTGAACTTTCTATTTTACTCTTCCAGTTTTAGTAAGAGGAAAACAGTATGATAAAGATTTTTACTTCTGGAATTTGACTTTAAACAACAAAAAGGGAGAGTAACACAAAAATAATCAGTATGTCCCTTTATAAGTTTAATTATTCTTATTTGAAACCTGGTAGAATTAGTACTGTCAGGACCACAGTTTTTGTGTTTTGTGTTTCCTTCCATTTCCCATTCTTTGTGGGAGGCAAATTACAATGCTATTTTTTATTTAGAGAATTCATCTTGGCCCAGATGAGAACAGGGAGAAGTTGAAGACTTACCTTCCGTTAACACTTAGATTACTTAAAAGCAGCAGGCTTGTTATTTGATCATAATAAAATGTTTTAACAAAGCTACTGGTACAGAGGGTGAGAAGGTGGCTTAAATCCACATTCTAAAACACATTATAACTGAAATCATTACCCTACAGAAATCACTCCAATATATTATCCTAGTGACTCATTTCTTCTGTTTATTACTGTAGTGCCATACTCAAGTTCCATATTTCCAGCTATTCTTTCCATGGTACAAATGGTTCCACACTACCAAAGAGAAAAGAAAAGCTCACTGAGCTTTAACCCTGAGAGAACTGAGAGAAAATACTCTGTATTTTCTCAGGTATCTCACAGGATATACCTGGAAAAGAAAACTAATTTCATTTGTTCTATCTCTAGTACAAACTTCTACAAGCTAAAATGGAAAATGGACTGTAAGTGTGTGGGTTACTAATATTTCTTCCTAACTTCACAGGAAGTTTGTCACCTTTCTTTGCAGGATACTGACTGTAAAGTCAGTAATACTCTATGAAGCCCTATTTGAAAAGGCCACTTGAGCTTTTCAGGGATGCCAAATGTCAAGATTTTGTGATTGTTTTACAAAAAAGACCCTGAAATGGGAAAACAAGTTATCCTATCAATGGGAACTAGAGTTTTCTAATACTACCTCAAGAAAAGCAAAGGTATTGTTGTTCTCTCTAAGGCTTACAGTCCAAAGGAAAGTGACTTTAGGTAGCTCAGTCAACCTTTATTTCTCAGTGAAAAGGACAATTTTCAATATAATGTGATCTGCTCTTCCTTTCCACAATCAGTAGACTCCAGATCCAACTGGAAGATCAACATAGAGAGAACTGAAATCAGTTTTCTTGAAGTTTTTGAAGCTTTGAGCCAAACATCTCATGACCCAGACACTGAATTAGGAGGATGAATGAGCATAAAAGTGACAGGTTTTTTATGTATATCTGCCACAGAGTTTACTTATGTATAAACTGTGTAAACAGAATATACTCAAGAACCCTCAAGGAAACTAATTCTTATGGTTAGGAACACATATGCTATACAGATTAAGATTTTCTGGATCCTTAATAGATCTCTTGCTATATATAATGTAATAGAAACATCTTTTAAAAATATAAATAAGGAAAAATGTATTTCCTCTAAGAAGCAAAGGTACTAAAACTGTTACTGCCGTCCACAACTGAATGAAGAGAAGAGGGTGTGGAGAAGGTTGGGTGACAGGTAAGAGTGCACATGATCAAAGGAGAAGGCGGACCTACTAACATAGTCCAATAATGTCTTTTCGAAAAAGTTATAACTTGGCTATCTAAAAAGAGAACAGCAGATGAATGTTGATTTATACTAGGTGCTAACAGTCATCAAATTTTCAATACTATAAACTTTCAATAGCAAAGAGTTTAGGGACAATATCTGTCTAAGGACATTTAGTTCACTCATTAAATAAGTCCTCTTGGAGGTTCTTTTTTTTTTTTTTTTTTTTTTGAGACAGAGTCTCGCTCTGTCGCCCAGGCTGGAGTGCAGTGGCGCAATCTCGGCTCACTGCAAGCTCCGCCTCCCGGGTTCACGCCATTCTCCTGCCTCAGCCTCCCGAGTAGCTGGGACTACAGGCGCCCGCCTCCACGCCTGGCTAATTTTTTATATTTTTAGTAGAGACGGGGTTTCACCGTGGTCTCGATCTCCTGACCTTGTGATCCGCCCGCCTCGGCCTCCCAAAGTGCTGGGATTACAGGCGTGAGCCACCGCGCCCGGCCTTGGAGGTTCTTTTCAACTCTATACTTCTAAAACCTACAGACTTCATCTACCCTGAACTCTTACAACCATTACTCTGCATTATTTGCTATTATTCAAAAAGGAAATGTGAGAAAAACAAAATCTATCACATGAATTTTTTTTCTCAATTTAAGTTCTATGCTTCCAATTAAGTATGGCCTAAGGAAAAATTTACTTCATTATTTTTATTTGAAGATTATTTTTACTCAAGCACAAGGTTCTATAAGCACATGATGCTTTATCTAAAATTACTGTCATGTTGAAAAATGACTGTCAAAGGTAGAATAATCCAGTATGAGAAAGAGTCTGTGCTCCTGAAGAGAAAATGGAATATTATATCATGCTAAATACTATTAAATGATGTGTCCAACCACAGCATGATCTATGTGTGGATTATAAAATTTATCAGACTCATGCCCTCTAATCAGATGCCAAATTATCACCCAAAGTTGTTAGACCAGCAAGCTCTCTCCAGGTAACACTGTTTGCAAGCCTCATTCCAGCTATCTAGACCAGAAAAAGTTAGTACCATATTTTAGTCATATTTATGACATTAAGATCAGACTTTTAATTTATCCTGCTCTCAATCTACTCTTGCTGGAGGTTGAGAGAAGGCTGCAGGGGAAGGATTACAAATTACGCAACCTGTACCATGAGCCATTAGAAACCAAGAATCACCCAGAGCTGAATGTTAATAGCAGACTCCAGAGAGCTTCCTTGGTCTATTTAGTGTACTTAAGGATACCCTCCCTAAATTGCAACACATACAAACTAGTCTTTGATGTCATTTCTACAGCCCTGGTCATCTTCTCTTTACTGGAAAAGTTAAAAACATTTTACAAGAATGCTAGTCTCTCTTTAAAATTAGGAGACTTAAATACGCGGATGATCCTCGCCCATACCTATCTCCTTCCTTAAATGACTCCTTTTTCCTCGAAAGCCATTGAAACTGAAATGGTAGATCCATTAAGAGTAAGGCTTACGGCTATCAATCTTTTGCAAATTACTTAATCAGAAGATTCCAGAGTGCTTCCCCAGTAGAACATTTTCTCCCTCGTCCACCTAGTTTGATCGATGCCCCACCAAGAGAATACGTTTAAAGTTACAGAAACAGATTGAAATTACACCATGCCATGTCAACATGTGAAAGAAGGCCAAAGCGTCATGTAAAAAAAAACCAGAAGGAAAAAAAAATTGTGTTCCACCTCTAGTTCAGAAAGGGTATCCAGTCACATTTATTGTGCTAGAAAGCCTCAATCGCTGTTCCCAAATTTCATATTTAAAGTAACTGAAACCTCAGCTTCTAACCTAGGAAACGTACAACCACAGGAAATAAAAACAAACTCATGGTGTTGTACCCACAAAGCTGCAAAGCAATCTTGGTTACTTTTCTACACTCATGATTGTTAAGACATCAGAAATACACCCAGTGCCCCTCTCCTTACACCTGTCACAGTTGCCACAAGAAAGCACAGAGACAATGATTAAACTACATAAACATACATCTGTAACATTTCTTCTAAACTATTCAAGCACTTCAAAGCCCGAAGCCTATTAATACTAATTTTTTATATGGAGAAAATGTATACATACTAAATAGTGAAAAAATATAGGACCTTCTATTTAGTACACAAATGGAAGATGCAATAATTCTCCTTTGGCTATAATGAGTTATTTGCGAAACACTGAATGTAAAGAGGGATACTACATTTGAAATTATCTGCAAACAGAGATCATTCTTGACACTGAAGACCACTCTAGAAGTCAAGTGTTCTGACTAAACAGCATGACCTTGGTTTAAAGAAACCTAAAGGAATCAATAAAGAACAAATTTTAAATAGAATTTAATCTGTACCCCAATTCAATTTCACCTATGTACAAACAGTCAACTCTGAGACAGTATTGGAGATAAAAGTTTACTATGATCACTTTCATAGTTTTATTCTGTTCCTTTAACTCGCCTTCCCAATACTTGCAGTCTCCTATTACAAAGATCACTCTCCTGGTTTTGATTACTTCTGATATGATTATATCACTCTCACGGTTTACCCTATTGAGACTCTCAATCTCTTTTCCAATTTCAGTCTTAAAACTTGTACTCTTTGATTTTAAAAATGCTGCCACCAAAGAGAGCTGACTTCGAATGGCAAAAATAATACACACACATGCATTTGGCGATGATATGGAGCATATGAAATTTGGATTGTAGAAAGTGGGGAAGAATAAACTTTATTGGCCCACAGAAGGATACGAGTGGAATGAGAAGGGGGCTAGAGATAAGAATGAATAAAAGTGAAAAACTAAAGCAAAAATGATTTGAAAAATGTGCAAATACACTTTGCAACCTCTACCATTCAATTTGGGATTGATGGCAAAAGCAGTGAGATCCATGTAGGCTAAAGTGAGTTTAACTCTCAGAAGCTGATGCTACTTGTACCAGTTCTATCATTAGTAAGTCACCGCTAATTCTGCCAAACTTCAGATATGATCTTCTGGTTAGTGCAAACAAGGTTTTCCATCCTGGGTCAGTCTGACCCGCCAGTGCTCAGTAGGCATGCTTGTATTGACCTCAAGACACTTTCCAGTTCCCCACCCTCCAATGGCGGCTAGGGTCTCCAGCCTGCTTAAGCGCCTCCAAGCTTCTTTCCAAGAACTTCTTCTAGCCGACCATGACACCTGAGCCCCCTTCCCAGTTCCACCTGCAGAGCTCGGCCCTCTCAGAGCTGATTAAACATACACGGAAGGAAAAATGGATTAGCCATCAACTGTAGTGTGAGTCCACATTTGCTTCCAAAGAACCATCAATGCCAATTTGAGCCACACGACTTTGTAAAGTAATTGTTCTCCAGGACACAATAAATGAATGTAGCTCCCAGCGGGCATTTGTGTTCACCGGCTGATAGATCAGTAAAGACTGCTCCCTTTTTAAAAGCTTGCCCTTATGCTAGATTCTGGGCCAATTTCACATAAAAATTATAGCCCTAAGATTTATCTCTACACCCCTATATAGCCCAAAAGAAATTTTATTATTTGGACTAAAAGCTCTTGTTTCTTGAAAACCAAAGTCCCAAGACAAACTAAATGTAAACTGGAGCAAGACTGAGCCAAGTGGTGGAACCACTACTGAAGAGACCCCGTTTTCATTTGTTACCAAACTTCTGAGGTGGGATGGTGTGCTGAAAGGAATCTGGTTCATAAACACTAAAGCTCCAGAGGTTCTTAAAAGTAACACAATCAACTGTCCCATCAGACCTTTCCTCTGCCTTCATTTTCCTGGTAGAAAGAATTACTTTGAAAGCCCACAATAAACTACAAGAAACTGAATAGCAAAATAATAACAACAATTAAAATTGAAAAGAGTAAAGGGGCTAGTAGGGAAGGCAAAATGAGAAAAATGAAGAGAATATAAATGAATCCAGAGAGGTATCATATGCGTGGACTAAAAATCAAGAGGTACAAGAAAATATATTCATCATGATAGTTACCGTGGTCCCAGGATGATTTATAGCCATCCCAATTAATATATTTTCTTCGATGATATTAAATGAATATCAGGGCCCATGATAGCCTTACTTTTTTTTTTTTTTGAGACAGAGCTCACTGTCACCCAGGGATGGAGTGCAGGCAGAATCTTGGCTCACTGCAACCTCTGCCCTCCTGGGTTCAAGTCATCCTGCTTCAGCTCTCCCGAGCAGCTGGGACTACACGACGCCAGCTACTCCACCCAGCTAATTTTTGTATTTGTAGTAGAGACAAGGTATAGCTTTATGTTTATAATAGAACAGCCTTAACAGGACATGGATCACAGAAAAGAAATGAACATACACTGAGTGCTTCTCTACTCTATGCAAGGCATTGTTTCAGACACCAAAGCTGTCTTTATTTAATCTCTGCAATAGTTGTGTGAAACAGACACTATCTCTAAACTTGAGAGTTTTGACACTGGGAGGCTCAGAGCAATCCATAAAACAAATGACAAAGTGGGTAGCCTCCAATTGTCCCTGTTTTTCTCCTCTTCAGTATCAGTAAGCATCTTCACCCTAATGAAGAATAAAAGACATAAAAAGAATACAATAGTAAAAGAAATAAAAATTTCAATAAAGAATAAAAGGAAAACAGCCACTCTCTTTACCTCTGATAAGTATGGAACTTCACCTGAAATTGCTATATGCAGCTGTCTCTGCTTGTAAGGCCCTCTCATTGAGCGAATTCGCTCATCTACTAGTCCTTCTAGCATCAGCAGCAACTTGTGAGAAAGAAGATAGAAGAAGCAACACTAAATGGCACAGTGAGACATGAAGCCACAGTTAATCCTGAGAAACAAGAAAATGCATTAGCATATACTAGGACTTAAAAAGCCCACTATCTTAATACTTAAGCTTTTGATACCATTTTATAGTTTTCAAATCAATGTCATATTACCTTTTTTTTTTTTATCTTTAAAACCCTGTAAGGTGGAATTCAAACATGGGAGCAAAAAGAAGAAAAAGGAGAGAAAAGCTAGCAGCACAGGAAAGCAGCTAAGAGAAAGGAGTAAGAGGGAAACAGGACAGGCAAGAAGGATATGTATATAATAGGACTCACTAATATTCTTCATTCATTCAATAAATATTTACTGAGCACCTTCTATGGGACAGACTCTGTTCTAGGTCCTAGGGGAAAGCTTACTATCTAGTGGAGGAAAAAGACGTTCATTAATCATAGATGTGTGTCACTGTGCATGTAATAAGTGCTATAAAGATAATGAGCTATGATAATGTATAATCAACAGAGTTGTTTAAGGTAGAGTTAAAAGCCAGAATGGAGTGGGGTGAGTAGTTAGTGAGAGGGATGATAATGGAGACAGGGAGTACAGGCAAGTAAGTCTTTTGGAAAAGTTTGGCATTGAAGAATGGTTAAACAAGGCTGTAGCTACAAAGAAATCTGGGGAAAAGACAGGGGTTTCTCTCTCTCTCTCTTTTTTTTTTTTTTTTTTTAACTGGGAGAGACTTGAACATGGTTAAACGCAGATAAAAGAGAACGATTCAGTTGAGAGGGAGGCGGACTTATGTATGAGTGTGAGGGATAACTATTGGTATGTGTCCAAAAGAACTGCTGCTCTTTTCAGAACTACAAATGTCAGAAAGGGGCATCTATAGCTGCTACTGACCAAAGTAGGAAACTTTAGAGCACAGTTCTCTATGAAATACCATCAACTAACCCTCCACAAATAGCTGAGATTGACAGCTTTACCATGTTTTATTTCACAGTAGAAAAATAAGGCTTGAGCTGGGCATGGTGGTGTGCACCTGCAGCTCCAGCTACTCAGGAGGCTGAGGCAGGAAGATTCCTTGAGGCCCAGAGTTTGAAGCTGCAGTGAGCAGTGATCGTACCACTGCACTCGAGCCTGGGTGACACAGTGAGACCCTGTCTCAATGTGGTGACTCATGCCTGTAAGTAATTCCAGCACTTTGAGGAGCTGAGGAGGACGGATCACCTGCGGTCAGGAGTTTAAGACCAGCCTGACCAACATGGTGAAACTCTGTCTCTACTGAAAAAAAAAAAAAAAAAAGTAAATAAATAAATAAGTTTACATTCCAATAACTTACTTGTTGTCTTCGGTTTCCTGAAATTTCTTGACCCTGGGATTCTACTGAAGCAACTTTTTCCCGAAGAAGTAAGACTTCCTGGGTCAGGCGTTCCATAGCTGGTATGTCTTCAGGATCAACCAGTTGCATTTGCAGGTCCTACAAGTCAAAAAATAAGTGTGGATGTGAAAACAGCAATAAAAGGGTTATTCAGCAGAGGAGCAGGGGACCAAACATTCTTAAAATAGTCTGCCTATACTTTCAAGTGGGATATTGATAATCACTGGCCAAGGGATCCAATGTGTGCAAATATTGTCTGAAGATGCCCTACAGCTATTCTGAGCTGTGAACATTTCCAATGGTCTTTGAAAAGTTTTGAAAGACCTTTATGAGATCTTCTTTAATCTGTATGTTCCTGGTCAGAGACTCCATATCAGCAGCCTGCACCTGCAGCTCTTCTTCTTGCACAGCCATCATGGACTGTAGAGCAGAAAGTTCCATCTGTGAAAAGAGGAAACAGTATCCGCCATGTTTACATTTTAACACCGAGGCAAATGCTTTTGCATATCATATCACTATCAGCCAGTAATGCAAAAGAAAACGAGAACATGAATAGGGCTCTACAGCCTCAAATCAATAATCCATGCAGTATGGTACCAAAGGATGTTTTATGGGAAGATGTCATAGTTGTTCTTAATGACGTCTTCCACTTTAGCTGGCACTATAAAACACGTCAAATTTGTTTACCAAGCTTATTACGATACTGAAAAAGAATGGTCACCATTAGCAGAAGCAAGAAGAGATGAAGTTTTTATGTATTTCACCCAACAGATGAAAAAGTGACAGCATGAGGGTATCTCCATTTTGCAACCCTTAATGAATGAATGGATAAGGCATGAAACAGCAACAGCTGCTACCATCATGAGAGATCACCAAACATTACATGCCTCCTGATGGAAGAACATGCCACCACCTAGGAAGAAATATTGCCAAAAGCTGGCACTACATGCCCTAAACTTTCAGTGTTTTCACCAGAAAATGACAAATACTTGGTTATGACAAAGTTCATTAAAAATCATGATTTAATAGGCCAGGCACGGTGGCTCACGCCTGTAATCCCAGCACTTTGGGAGGCTGAGGTGGGCGGATCACAAGGTCAGGAGTTCAAGACCAGCCTGACCAACATGGTGAAACCCATGTCTACTAAAAATGCAAAAATTAGCCAGGCGTGGTGGTGTGTGCCTGTAACCCCAGCTACTCAGGAGGTTGAGGCAGGAGAATCACTTGAACCTGGGAGGTGGAGCTTGCAGTGAGCTGAGATCACGCCACTGCACTCCAGCCTGGCAACAGAGCGAGACTCTGTGTCAACAAAAAAAAAAAAAAAAAAAAAAAAAAATTCATGATAATAACCATACCTGCTAACACTATGCCCCGGGCTCTCAAATAAATGCTTTGTAGATATTTAATCCTTTTAACAAACCTAGTGATCTGACTCCTGCCTACTTTTCCTACTTTAATATCTGCCATTTTACTCCTCACTCATGACTCGGTAGGCACACTAGACTTTTTCTCTTCTAGGAACACCAGACCTTCTCTTGACTCGGCCTTTACAACTACTACTCCCTTTGCCTGAAATATCTTTCCCAGGGCTGCCTCCTGTTCATCCTCAGGTCCCAGCTTATGTGTCATCTGCTCAGAGAAGCCTTCTTTGGCCACCCTGTTTAAGATGGTCTCCATCCATGTTGCTTTCTATCATTTCCCTCATATCACTTACTATACTCTATAATTATAATGTTTATTTATTTATTGTCTGTATCTCCCCAGTAGAAATTAGCTATATAGAGCCAGAGACCTTACTGATTTCATTCACTACCTCATCCCAAGCACTAGCCCAAGCTTAGAGAAGGTCCCCATATAGCTAATGAATGAATGAGTGAACCCTCACAACAATCCTATGAGATAACTACTCTTTGATGTATACACAAGGTGACTACTTCTACTCTTCAATTTACAGACAAGGTGATTGAGTCTGAGAGAAACTAAGGAACTTGTTCAAAAATCACAGGGCGGCTAGTAAGTGGTAAATCCAAAACGTGAACTCAGGGAAGCTGACTCACAGCCACTAGGTAATAATGTCTTTCCTGTAGATACCACATATCCATATAGTCTTTATGGTAAGGACAAGTTATTTTTTATTTTTTTTTTTTTTTTGAGACGGAGTCTCGCTCTGCCGCCCAGGCTGGAGTGCAGTGGCCGGATCTCAGCTCACTGCAAGCTCCGCCTCCCGGGTTCACGCCATTCTCCTGCCTCAGCCTCCCGAGTAGTTGGGACTACAGGCGCCCGCCACCGCACCCGGCTAGTTTTTTGTATTTTTTAGTAGAGACGGGGTTTCACCGTGTTAGCCAGGATGGTCTCGATCTCCTGACCTCATGATCCGCCCATCTCGGCCTCCCAAAGTGCTGGGATTACAGGGTTGAGCCACCGCGCCCGGCCTAGGACAAGTTATTTTAAAGAAACCCTTTAAAGGAATTTAGCAATAGTTAAATATCACCCACTCAAAATACCCATTCATAGGCATTACAATTTCATGATCCTGAAAACAGGACAGAACCAAAAAGTAACATTACTTTGGATTTGATAAATGTGAGAAAAACAGGAAGAGGATATGGAAACTAAAATATCTAACATGAATAATCAGATAATGGCTAAGGTAGAACCACAAAGAGGAAGGGAGACTAGGGGATTTTTAAAACTGGTGTTTCTTAAACGCCACACCTTCTCATATCCTGAAAACTAACTGAGTCATAAAACATGAGTCTGTTTGTAAGCAGAAATATGGTAATGAAATCAAAAGATGAAATATGATAATTCCATCACAAATACAAACACAGGTTTTATATTATAGATCTAGCTATGGCAAAAGGTAGAAAAAAAACTAAGGAGCTATTTGGACTAGCTAGCTAAACTGAATTCAGGAAGCCATGACACTGACTGATCTTCTAAAAGAGATGCCAACATAGTAACAAACAAGCTTTCAGTTTCAGTCTGTAACTCTGCGCTGTGGTCCTAGGATTTCTTCAGCATCATAGTTGAGTATGCAGCTAGCTGTGGAGGAAATGCAGGGGGAAGGGAATCTCTAATCTTTTTTGAAAGGCCTCTTCTAAAAAAATTGATGAGAACTCTATGCTAGAGAGAGTTAAAGCGTAAGGTGGGAAAAATGTGCTCTAGGAAATGAATCTTCTTAGGAAGTATATGAAGTCACAAAAGGCTTGAGTTTGAATCATAGCTCTGGCATTTATTAATTACATGATTATTCTCCACTCCCATTTTAAAAGAGAAATCAGTGTTTCAGCTTCTTCGTCTATAATAATTGGGTCGACACCACTTACTTTGTGTAGAGCTGTGAGCATTAGTGCTAATTTAAATACCTAGCACAGTACATTGCACATGAATACTTGATCAACATTGATTATACTCAAATTTCTCTTGTTTCATGTTTCTAAAACTAATTTCAAGGGTCTAATGTCATAACTCTAAGCAGCAATCACACAACACTTCCTTTTTTCACTAGTGCTTTACAATTATTATTATTATTATTAGTGGTAGTAGTAGTATCTTGGAGGCAGAGTTTTGCTCTTGTTGCCCAGGCTGGAGTGTGATGGCACGATCTCAACTCACTGCAACCTCTGCCTCTCGGGTTCAAGTGATTCTCCTGCCTCAGGCTCCCAAGTAGCTGGGATTACAGGCGCCCGCCACTACACCTGGCTAATTTTTGTATTTTTAGTAAAGACGGGGTTTCGTCATATTGGCCAGGCTGGTCTCGAACTCCTGACCTCAAGTGATCCACCCGCTTCGGCCTCCCAAAGTGCTGGGATTACAGGCATGAGCCACCACTCCCAGACTTTACAATTATTTTATTCCAGTTAGCAATGGGGAGAGACGGTTACGTTTTTCCAGCACTTAATAAGTTTTAATGGTCCCAATCTAAAAACAGGAGCATCTTTTTGAGATAATGTATATATAAAATAACTTTCTCCAAAAAGAAAAAAGTCATACCCGGCATTTGGACTCAGATATTATACTTGGAGAATTATATGCTTTTAAATATAAACTATTTTGAAAGAAAAAATAACAGGGATTTTGAAATTAAGACTTAACTAGAAAACTCACCTGACTTTCTCTTTCTTTTTTAGCCATGAGTTCAAGTTCCTCTTTGGCATTACTCAGTTCTTTTTCTAGCCCTGCAACTGTGTCCAAGTCTCCTGAAATAAAAATATAGCGCTAGTTTTAATTGCTATTAACATAATGTGGTATCTGCTGCTTCCTTTGAGTAATTTACAGAGGACACATTCCAATAATAAGAAAAAAGAAAACATACACACAAATGTAAAAAGCATTATTTGTAATAGCAAAATACTGCAATCATCCTAGATGCTATAAAGAAAAGGCTGAATAAACAACAGTATATTCACAAATCCAACATTCTTTTATTCTTTGATTAGTATAAAGTTTTTCTACTAGAGAATGACTACTTGTAAGACTTTTCTAAACCATCCCCTGAATGGGGCTAGGCTTGGCAAATAACTCAATGTACACTGCCTACCCTTCCTAACAGTTTAATGTAGGTGATGTCAACTTACACTGAGTGGCCCCAGACTTGAAAGATACCCAGGAAAAGGTGTCAGCTCATGGCCCTGCTGGGCAGGATTGGAACCACTACCTCCTGCATTTCTGAATCCCTGCAAAGCTATCTGAAAAGGAGAATAAGGATAGAGTTTCTCTGGGTCAAATTGTGAACCCAGAGCAATAACCTCGACTCAACATAAGGTAAGGACAGTTCTTCAGCCTTTCAGAGGAATTCCAAACTTATTTGTTCCATTAAGATAGGAAGAGAAAAGAGTCTTGGCCAAACCTATTAATACGGAGATTACTAGAAGGAAAAACAAGAGAAAAACAAAGTCCCTTAATGAAATGAAATTTGATACTTACCTAATGTGGATCTGGGTATGCTGGCATCCTCTTTGGCAGTCAATGAAGTGCTACCATCTCTGGAAGGTATCTGCATTGAACCCTAAAAAATTGCAAAAGTTGGGGGCTTAGGAAGACGCAGGAACTATGATCACAATGACAATACTGAGAATATTCTCAGAATTTGGTATTAAAATTATCAAACATACACCTCAAATGTAAAAAGGAAATGGAATCGGCATGAATTATATAAGTCTATAGTTCTTACTTGATCAGTCTGTTCTCCAAGAGGGGGGCCAGTGGGGGTAACTTCAGCTTGTTGGTTAGAGATGGGTGCTTGGGATGTCAGGGAGTCTCTCCCTCCTAAATATTGGCGCAGGGCCTGTAATTCCGAATTTCTTTCCATTAAGGCTTGCACCATCTTCTCCGCAGCAGCCTAGTAAGAGGAAATCACAAATAACATTAGAAAGATACCCTAGTAAAACAAATTTTTTGTTCTGGTATCATTTCTTCAAAGTCAACCATTTGTAAAAAACAAACAAACAACAACAGAAAACAGTGGGTCCTTAGGAAATAGTTCCCTTGCTTTCAGTTTACAGGGAAAAACATAGTTAAGTGAATGGAAATAAAGTCTCACAGGCAGAATATTGGGGAAAAAACTGAATTTAACACATCTGTAACAGATAAGAGAATCTGAAATAGGTTCTGCTAGAACTATCAGGCTAAGGTGTTAAGATTCTGGTTTGAATTAGTATAACAAATGTCTTTATTCTTGGATCAGCTGCTTCTTAGGGGAAGATTGCTCTTCAATCAAACATTTGTGTGGTTTGCTCCCTTCAGGTATTGGCCAAATGTCACCTTATCAGGTTGGTCTTCCCTGCATATCCTATCCAAAACAGCAATGTTGCTGGCCAAAGGGTACAAGCTTTCAGGTATAAGATGAATATGTTTTGGGGATCCAATGTATAGCATGGTGACTTTAGTTAATAATACCGTATTATTTCCTTGAAATTTGCTAAGAGAGTAGATCTTAAGTGTCTTCACCATACACGCATAAAATGTGTAGTGACGGCTGTGTTAATTTGATTGTGGCAATCATTTCACAATGTATATGTATATCAACACGTCATGTTGTACACCTTGAATATATACAATATTTGTCAATTATACCTCAATAAAGCTGGGAAATTTTTTTTTTAAACCCAGCAATCTCTTCTCTATCTCCAACACTCCTTACTGTGCCTATTTTTTTTTTCAATGCACTTACCATTATCTAATCTCTCTCTCTCTCTGCTTCCCCTACATGGAATGTGAAGTTTCCTAAAGGCAACTTGGTGCTGAATCTCAAGCACCCAGTACAGTGTCTGGGACATAACAGACACTCACTACATATTTACTGAATGAATCAATTACACACATAAACATTTTTATCAGACCACATGATTAGGAGAATCTCAACCTCAAAATCACCAAACTCAGCTTGTTTCATTTCAAATCTCAGTTTTCTAAGACAGATGATGACACAATAAGGGAAAGAGCTAGAACAGTTTTAACTATTAATGCACAGAAAGTCTACATTTAAACAGAATATCTGGAAATCATAAATTGATATTAAAATTACTGAGGGTATAAGATGATGAATCATAACACCAACTGTCTCTGAGGAAAAGTACTACTGTTTTAAGGGACAAGCTGACCTCTTGTCACAATTTCTAAGGGAAATATGAAAAAAAAAACCTTCAATTTTTCAGTAAGTAAAATGTGGGCTCTTTGGAGATTTGAATATAACCATTTTAGAAGTATCAGTATATTATTAAAGTACCTTAATAAAAATATCTGTGAAAACTGTGGGAAAAAAACGTAATAAATAACATACAAGACATATACTGTGCTCTGTCTGCCTTGGCGCTCTTTTTCTGGTAGGATTTAAGAGTTTTTAGCAGTGCTCCTCCAGTGCAGTCCATGAACCTGCAGCATCACTATCACCTGGAAACTTGTTAGAAATGCAAATTCTTAAAGTCCCATCTATACGTCCTAATTTCGTTCTCTGGAGTTAAGCTCCACAATCTACATCTTTAAAAAGCTATTCAGGTGATTTCTTTTGCATGTAAATTTAGAGAAGCAGATGTAGAAGAATACAACCATTAATCTTCTTGGGTTGAAAAATCTCCTGTAATTTCCATCATCTCCATTATTCTATTACCAGCAGTGCATAATTTTTTTTTCTGAGATATAATAAAGACTAATTCTTCCAAATCACAAAGAGGTTAAAAAGAAAACTCAAAGATCCTAGCCTCTTGCCAAAGACTTAAATAATTTAGAATAATGTTGTTAGGTCTATTTTAGAAACAATTTCTGAAGCACACAGCAGGACCTTTCTAGTAAGATGTGTGTTTACTTCAGTAGGCCTAGCAATTAGAACAGTGGTGTATAATCCTTTCACAATATGAGGAAATGTAAGAAAATATTATGGGGTCAAATAACATAGGCCAAAAAAAGTCTATCTTCCTCTAGAAACTGTCCAGGGGGATTCAGAGCTACTGGTATCTGAAATGCAGCATAAGTCAACTAAGAGTCTTTAGCCTTGAGAAGAAAACACATAGAAATGAGGAAAAATTAAGAATTTACTTATGGGCAGGGCATGGTGGCTCACGCCTGTAATCCCAGCACTTTGAGAGGCCGAGATGGGTGGATCACTTGAGGCCGGGAATGATCCAACATTTCAGCCTGGCCAACATGGTGAAACCCATTCTCTACTAAAAATACAAAACTTAGCAGGCATGGTGGTACATGCCTGTAATCCCAGCTACCTGGGAGGCTGAGGCAGGAGAATTGCTTGAACCCAGGAGGCAGAGGTTGCAGTGAGCCGAGATCACGCCACTGCACTCCAGCTGGGTGACAGAGGGAGATGCCATCAAAAAAAAAAAAAAAAAGAATTTACTTCTTAAATATTGTGGAATTAATACACCCCATACTATTATGAGATTGTTTATTCTCACCATGACCTCTGAAAAACGTAATCTTTTTTCCCTCTTAAGATAACTCAGATTTTACAAAAACTAAGAGTAAACATGTTGAGTGTAAGTTTTCCCATACCTTGACTGGAAATGCAAAATATCACTCAAGTCTTAATAATTTAGAATCAAAATCAAAACACTCACAACCCCTACGCCTTTCTCTCAAAATGATCAGATTATTAAGGAAAAGAAAATGTATGTAATGAAGTTAATGGATACATGTATTGTTTAGGCACCCTTCCAAATTCAAGGTTTTTAAGAAATTTTTCATACTTTGATGATTAATGTAAAACTGTGGTCTCAGGCCAGGTACAGCAGCTCACACCTACAATGCCAGCAGTTTGGGAAGCCAAGACAGGATGATTGCTTGAGCCCAGGAGTTCGAGACCAGCCTGTACAACACAGCGAGACTCCCACCTCTAAATAAGTAAGTAAACAAATAAAACTGTGGTCTAGGTAATAAATAGAAGGAAAGAAACTAACAGAGTTGACTGTAAAATATATAAATATACACACATCTATAGTCTGCAAATGCTTCCTATTTGCAGACTATAAATGCACTACATGATACTTTTCTGATCTGTGCATTAATCCTTACTTGGCTTTCCTGCTCCCTGGTGCTCATAGACTGAAGCAGGCCTTGAATCTCCATTTCATGTTCCACCACTAGTTTGTTTCGATCACTTAGAAGGTCCTGCAGCATCCTTTCCTTTCGCTGTAGACGCTGGCACAGCTCCTCTGCTATCTCACTCTGCCCTGGTCCAAGTTTGCACAGCAATGTTGCACTAAGATCCTAATGCAGAAAGGACACTGTAAGTTTCTGGAGGAAAGAACTGCCTCTACTAAATATTAAAGGGCTTATAAGAATCTATCATAGAAGAAGGAGGTGTGAGATTCTTGAGAGTAAGTATCACGTTTTACTCATTTTTGTTTTACCAGATCTAGCACAGGCCTGCAACACAGAAGTCTCTAAATACATGTCCCAGGAATGAATACAAACAATACAGAAAACTATCTCTGGTGGCCACTTGCATACATATTGTTTTCTGAAATAAGTCTTTTTCCTATTCGTTCAGGACATGTAACAATTAATGTTAGATGAGGATAAATGGACACTCAGTTCATTTATTTGTTTTCTCCCAGTGTAACTTTATAGGGGGAAGCATAAAACAAATTGCTGAAAGGAATACTAAACACTGTATTTGCTATCATAGTGATGGTTTCTATTTCTGTACTAACCGCCGGCACATGGTGGAGGAAACGGAGGCGCCATACTGCCTAGGTTGATACTAAATCTGCTACTTATTAGCTACGTTAGCTTGGACAAGTTACTTAGCTTCAGAAGTCTGTTTCCTCCTCTACAAAACGGGGATAATAGAATGTGCCTCATGGCCTTGTGAGGATTCAACGAGTGAATATCCATTGACATCTGAAAACAGCACCTGCCCCAGCATGAACACCGTAACTAATAAAGGTTAACAGCTGCCAGACAGAAGAGGCAATGTTTGGTCTCATTCATTCTCACATAACTTCTTTGAGAAAGTTAATTGCCAACTTAAGTTTCTAGATATGGGGAAAAAAAAAATCCCAGTGAAAGTCAATGACCTGCCCAGGCACAGAATGAAATTAAAGACTTGGGTCACAGGCCTCCCGATCTGAAGAGTCCTAATCCAAGGCTGAGATTACATAATCACTGAACCAACTGCCTTTAAGTTAACTGAAGTCTTGCCTCCACTTCTTTGTTCCTATCATGCAGAGATGTCTGTAACTGCTGAATGATACTCTCTTGTTCCTTCTGCCAATGGCTAAATTTGGTTTCAATTTCTTCTTTCAGCCACCGGAGGTTTTGACAGGTAGTAGATAACTGTTCCACTTCCAGGCCTTTGGCCCTCAGGAGACTCTCCATACTCTACAGCCATAAAGAGAGCAATCATCAGTCAAAACGATTACCCCATACTCCTCAGGATAAACAACAAATTACATCCACTTTTAAATAATCTCCCATCAATTTATTTTTATTTGCAAGATGAGAGCATTGATCTAAACAATGCCAAGCTAATCTGTTTTTTTTTTTTGGGTTTTTAGAAACTTTTATCTAGTTTGTGGAGAGATTAAATGTAGAATATATGATAAAAGGAAGCATTTTGGAGGAAGTGCATGACACTATAAAGGATTTCTCAAAAAAGTGGCAGGTAGATACCTAAGCTCTAAAATAAATATGCAAAAAAGCCCACAGTAAATATTGATAAACAAGTGTTCTAATTATGGCAATTCATGGACATGTAGATAATATTAAGGTAGAAGACACAATTTAATAGTTGCACCCTGATAATGCTTCAGTAAAAGTAAGACAGAGAGAGAGGGCAGTGTGTGTGCATATGTATTTATGTATGAACAAGAACTGGAAATAAATCAGAACTACGTAAACAGAAATCAATATTCACTGGCTCTCCTCACAAAATTCATATTACAAACGAAAGTAGAAGTGCTAAAATCTCTCACTTCCTAATCGACAATGATGGAACTAGTGACTGCTATTTTTGGTTTTCTCCCCCCTTATAAAGCAAAATCCCTGGTTTTCAGAAAATGATGGAGGGGGGTCATGCTTCAGGCTTAGAATATAAGTGGGAGAGGAACACCAAGTCAGAGATAGGTTTTGCTCTCACTTGCATAGTAGTTTCATTGGAGGAGAGGACACCTCTCAGTCTCTCTAAGTCATGATCTCGCTCTCTCACAGCAAGACGAAGCTGGCGCAGTTCTTTTTCTTTCTCTTCTAGAGCAGAGAATTTTTCATCTATAGCCCGCTGCAAGGAAAGGAAGACTCCTAAAGCTCTGTAAGATTTACTATCCTGATCACTCTTATTCCACAAGATGGCAGACTAGAAAACCAAATCCCAGAGCAGCAAATGTAAGTAAACACAAATTTCTATAATACCTATGTAGATAGAATAATCCATCGCATAGTGGGCAAAATGGTGATACATACCTCCAGAGCAACAGCTTTATCATGTATGCGCTGGCGAAGTTTCTCAAGCAACATTTCATTTGCTTCAAGGGTTTTGTCTGAGTTATCTCGATATTGTAGGAGCTCCCGAAATTCCTGAGACCAAAAAATCGTTTCTTTTATTCTTTTATCCAATATTAACTAAACTACCAAGTAATTTGTTATTCAGGATAAAAAAAAAACAAGATGTGATCACTCTCCTCAAAAGTAACAAATTTAGCAGAGATAACAGACATATAAATTGTAAACTATTCTGCAACATACAACAGACACAACACATAGAATTAACTGTTCTGCATCCTAGGCTAGCTACCAGGGGAACACAGGATGCACTGCCTAACTCTGCCTGCAGGTGTCAGTAAAGACCTCACAGAGGAGGTAACATTTGCGGTGAGTCTTAATTAAAGGACTAGGATTTCCTAAGTGAAGAAGGGAGAGGACTGTATGCTAGAGAAAAAAAATATGCACACTACGCATACAATGAAAAAATTGTACATTCAGTGAAATGTAGTGGATTCAATGTGACTGAAGCTTAGAGTAGGTGGCAGAACAGATCAGTCTCTTCTTAATGCTCCATTTTCCCCTCAAACTTTCATTCCATCATCAAAATGACTCTGGAAGTTTCTGTAGTTTGTCTTCATCTATTAAACTGAGAGCAGTAGCCAAATCTTTTGTCTTCCCAACGCCCAGAAAAGTGTGTGACTCACAGAGGTGCTTAATAACTATTTTCTGAATATTAAGTCTTTATAAAAGACTTCATAAAAGACTGCTTAAATCAGGGCTATATGTACTGTTTCTTACACTTGTTAGTAAGCATCTTAATTCACAAATTATACTTTCTATTTATTTTAAATCCTCTTGATTCCCACCTCTCAATGTTTTCCTTATAGCAGGGACTCAACACAGGTGGAATAATATCTTAAATTTATATAAACAAATTTCAGAGTTCTATGAGCCCAGTTTTCATTGAAATCATGTAAACTCACCTGAAGCAATTGCTCCTTGTGACTCAGACTATGGTTTAGGTGCTGGATGTTTTGTTCCTGGGTTCGAATCTCATTGTATTTTTCAGCCTCCCGGGCACGAAGCTGTTGGCCCTTGTTCTGCAATTCTTCTTGTAGCTGCTGCAAGGCTTTCCGCAATTCCTGAATTAAACATATTAAGAGATCTAAAATTGTCACATGGTTATATATAGAGGCCTTAAAATTTTCAAGGTGTATAAACTGAAAGAGCAGTAGAGGATGCCGTTATTAAAACTGCTATAGAAGTATTATACATGAATTGAATGGGATATGGAAAATTGTAAAAGTTGTGAATGGGTAGGACGTAAGCTTGATAATTATAGTTCAATACTTATTTTTTGGCTTAAAAAGGATACATGTGTAGAACCATTAAATGAGAATCTGTCCTATGGTAAACCTGGATTATTTACAGTAAGCTCAAGGATAAACTATTCCTATCATCCTTTTTTCTAAAGATCTCATAGAGACCATCACTCTTCTTTCTTAGCTTGCCATATTTATCTTTCTGATAAGAAAGTCAGTAATCTTTAAATCATCTGTTACTTTAGAGAGCTCTCAAAATACATATTCTCATCAACCAAACAAATCTTGGGAAAATGTTTCCTTTAGCTAAATAACAAAAAGTTAAGAATTATTTCTACCCCCATCCTCCACCACTCCCCGACCCTGCCCAGACATCTGAAATTTTAATTTTTTTTTTTGAAATGGAGTCTCACTCTGTCGCCCATGCTGAAGTACAGTGGTACAATCTCGGCTCACTGCAACCTCCGGCTTCCAGATTCAAGCATTTCTCTGCCTCAGTCTCCCGAGTAGCTGGGATTACAGATGCCCGCCACCACGCCTGGCTAATTTTTGTAATTTTACTAGAGATGGGGTTTCACCATCTTGGTCAGGCTGGTCTTGAACTCCTGACCTCATGATCCACTGGCCTCGGCCTCCCAAAGTACTGGGATTACAGGTGTGAGCCACTGTGCCCGGCCGAAATTTTAATATTTCAAAAGGAAATTCAGGGCTAATATTTAATCTCCAAACCACTAAACCAGGGAGATCCTTCAAAAATTACACTTTTAAACCTGAGTGTTAAAGAGCTTAAGAAAAGAGACCACGAAAAAAAAAATCTTTTAAATCTTAAACATATACGCTCTAAGCTAACAAGATAAAGGAACCATTTAAGAATTGTGTATTTTGGCCCAGCGTGGTGGCTTATGCCTGTAATCTCAGCACTTTGGGAGGCCAAGGTGGGCAGATCACCTGAGGTTGGGAGTTTGAGACCAGCCTGACCAACATGGAGAAACCCTGTCTCTATTAAAAATATAAAATTAGCCAGGCATGGTGGTGCATACCTGTAATCCCAGCTACTGGGAGGCTGAGGCAGGAGAATCGCTTGAACCCGGGAGGTGGAGGTTGTGGTGAGCCAAGATTGCACCATTGCACTCCAGCTTGGGCAACAAGAGTGAAACTCTGTCTCAAAAAAAAAAAAAAAAAAAAAAGGCCGGGCCTGGTGGGTCACGCCTGTAATCCCAACACTTTGGGAAGCCGAGGCAGGTGGATCACAAGGTCAGGAGATCACGACCATCCTGGCTAACACGGTGAAATCCCATCTCTACTAAAAATTCAAAAAAAAATTAGCTGGGTGTGGTGGCAGGTGCCTGTAGTCCCAGCTACTCAGAAGGCGGAGGCAGGAGAATGGCGTGAACCCGGGAGGTGGAGCTTGCAGTGAGCCAAGATAGTACCACTGCACTCCAGCCTGGGTGACAGAGTGAGACTCTGTCTCAAAAAAAAAAAAAAAAAAAGAAAGAAAAGAATTGTATATTTTATTATTCAAAAATAAAAAATAAAAGACAGGGCTGATTATTATGCATGTCATTCCTCTGACCTTAGTGATTCTTCCCCACTTTTCTGACTGGTTTTAACCATCCTTCAAGAATAACCTCAGATGTCTCCTCCTTCATGAAGCTTTCCTTGATTCCTTTTCCTTGACTCCTTTCCTAGATATTCCTGTAGGACTCCATATATACATCCCCTTCAGAATTTACCACTCTGAAACTCAGCTTATGCGACTGTCTCTCTTACTGAACTATAAGTAACTTAAAAGAAAGGAGCCTGTGCTATTCATCCTTGTATTTCCAGGGCACAACTCAATATGGTAATCACCCCTCAACCCACAGGGGATACATTCTAGGACGCCCAGTGGATGCCGGAAACCAGATAGCACTGAAGCCTGTGTATAACTGTTTTTTCCTGTACATAGATAACTATGATAAAGGTTTACTTACAAATTAGACATACTAACAGATTAAGAATAACAATAAAATAGAAGAATTACAACAACATGCTGTAACAAAAGTTACGTGAGGGAGGCCAAGGCAGGCAGATCACGAGGTCAGGAGATCGAGACCATCCTGACTAACATGATGAAAACCCGTCTCTACTAAAAATACAAAAACAAAATTAGCCGGGCGTGGTGGCAGGCGCCTGTAGTCCCAGCTACTCGGGAGGCTGAAGTGGGAGAATGGCATGAACCCAGGAGGCGGAGCTTGCAGTGAGCAGAGATCACGCCACTGCACTCCAGCCTGGGCGACAGAGTGAGATTCTGTCTCAAAAAAAAAAGTTACGTGAATGTGGTCTCTCTTGAAATATCTTAATGCTTTTTGTCTGTGGTTGACCCCAGACAACTGAAACCATGGAAGGTGAAACTGTGGATAAAGGGGGACTACTCTAACTAGCATATGGTACAAGGGCAGCAAGTGTCGAACTGAAATACTTAGATTATGCAACTGACTCAAGGGTTCAACACAAACTATCCTGCTAAAAAGTTATTATCAGGGCAAAGTCAGCATTTAGGGCAATAAAATAGTTAATGATTTACCTGGTTATGTTTCCAAGAAGCCTCTTTCTGCTGTTCACTCTCATGTGCTGCAGCCTCTACAAATTGCACACATTGTTTGGCATCAGCCAGTTGGCGCTCTTTCTGTCGTACCACCCTCTGGAGCTTCTGTATTTCCAGCTGGCTGCAGAATAAAGCACTCTGAAGATCAAGCAGAGCCACCTGTTGCTGAGCTGGGGAAGTACCCTCTGAGCTCTGAAAAGAGAGTAGAAATCACAATCACAAGCAGGGCAAGCACTGAGCTCCCACGAAGACTGAAAATAAAATCAAGACTGCAACCAAAATGGCACATCCCCAACTGAAGTCTCTCCTGTCCTATGTGACCCTCACATACGTGAAGTTGTCCAAGCTGGCTTTGGTGCAGCATTTCTCGAAGCTTTGCCATTGTGTCATTTTGACCTTCAATCACCTGGTACAACTCCTCAGTCTGAAAATGAGAGAGGGAATATCAAACATGTTAGTAAACTAATTATAAATTCCATTATCTCACCTGTACAGATTTTAGTAATGTGACTATTCCAAAATATCAATCGAGGTTAAGCTACAATTTCTCCAGGCTAAGATCTGTTAGTCTGACAATATGCATTTTGACAAAATATAAAATACTTGTCTACTTTGAAGGGACCAATTGTTTCCACACAGGTCCTTGATAGCTAAGTATTTTACCTCACTTTCCCTGCTCTTCAGAGTTTCCTTGAGGTTCTGAATTGTACCATCTTGCTTTTGAGACGACTCCTGAGCACACTTTAGTTCATAGCTCATTTCATTAAGTTTCTCTTGAAGAATCTGAATTCAGCAAAGAAAAACAGTTTTTTAGGTCAATGATGTCTTTTAGCCTCAAATGAATAAAGCCTTTCCTCAAATCTTGGATTTAAATAATTTCTTAGGGGATATTACCTTGTTATTTTTCCCACATATAGTAACCATTAAAGTGGTAAGTCAACCAGCAACGAATAGTAGCAGGAGAAATGAAATACTTCCTTCAGTACTAAATTGTCTCAATCTTCATGCGCTGTGATCTCTCTATGATGGCAGCCATACTAGGAACTTGTCCACATGGACCAGGTAGGCAAGTGGTTCCTAGTATGGATCCCTTATACAAGGACCAAAGAACTTCTGCTATCTAGCATAGGAGAGGGCACTATAGGGGCACGGAGGCCACAAGTTCAGCATCCCAAATTGTAGCAATTTTCTTCTAAGCCAGACATTAAAATTCATGGGCTAGAAAGTAGTAACAAGTTAAGCTAAAATAAAAAACACAGACCTCCTATCTCAGTGCCTTTTACAGTGAAAGATTGCATGTAAGTTTTTTTTTTTGAGACAGAGTCTCTCCCTGTTGCCCAGGCCCGAGTGCAGTGGCGTGGTCGTGGCTCACTGCAACCTCCACCTCCTGGGTTCAAGCGATTCTCCTGCTTCAGCCTCCCAAGTAGCTGGGATTACAGGCGTCTGCCACAACGCCTGGCTAGTTTTTTGTATTTTTTAGTAAAGACAGGGTTTCACCATGTTGGCCAGGCGGGTCTCGAACTCCCAATCTTGTGATCCGCCTGCTTTGGCCTCCCAAAGCACTGGTATTACAGGCGTGAGTCACTGCACTGGCCTGCATGCAAGTTTTAATTACACACCTGAAAAGCACCAGAAATTATGATCTGTACAGAACAAGCTAAAATCTTGATAAGAATAAAGGGAAGAACTACACTTTTACATGAAATATTCCCTAGAGCACACGGAGTACACAGTATCCATCTCCCAAGTCCTACACAGGTTGACAGACTCAGGCTAGAGCCAGTCACATCCTCAGGAAAACCCTGTCATCTCCTAGGGGATAGTACTAATCATACCTTATTGGTGGCCTCTGTTTGCTGGATTTTTTCCTGGAGTTCTGCCAAGTGGGAATCAGATACAGACTGCTGAGTTATAGTGGTCTCATGTGAATTCAGCTTTTGTTGTTTGAGTAACTCTTCAGTCATGGGCTAGGAAGAAACAGCAAAACAAGTAAGGTGAGTTAAACACGGCCAACAAAATTTTATTTCTATCTTCAAAAATATCTGTTGCACCTTTTGCCAGAGATTTAGAGAATCAGATTTGTTGCATAAATTATCAGTATGAATTCCTAAAGACAGGCCTGTTCCTTATTAAGAACACTGATTCACCCCCATTTGTACTATGCTTCCCAGCTTCCCTTTCAACTTTTCCCTACCAATTCACACAAACACTACATGTTTATTCACCGAAAGCAAGTAATTCAGAGTTCAATGAGAAGGGGAGGATGTCATAAAGGAGATGATCACAATGACCAAATATTTGCTTTATTCTATTTTTAATCAAGGAGTTGAAAAGGCTCATCTTTTTCAAACTTATACTACTCCTGAGAGAAGTTACATTTCAGCTACCTTTCTTACGACATGCTTGTTTCACATGATTGGAAAAAATTGGCAGATTTTGATATGGACTATATATTAGATAACAGTATTTTATCAATGTCTAATTTTCTAAATTTGATAATTGTACTGTAATTATATAAGAGATGTCCTTGTCCTTAGGAAATAATGCTGAAGTATTTAGGGTAAAGGAGTATACTATCTACAACTAATTCTCAAATGGTTCAAGAATTTTAAAAAAATACTGTGCAAATACAGAGAGTGGGAGAGTTTATAAAGCAAATGTGACAAAATATTCGCAACTGGTAAATCTGGGTAAGGGATATATGGGAGTTCTTGGTATTTCTCTTACAACGTCTCTGTACATTTGAAATTATTTCAAAATAAAAAGAGAATAAACTAAATTTAAAATAGATGTGCCTACTTAAAGGCAGATTTATAGCATAAGCCCAGATAAATAATCCATAGTGAACTGGGAAGGAGACATATTTTATAGGAATATCGATTCACTTAAAAGATTCAGGAGAAAAAAAGTATGATTTACATATGGGACAATTTGTATATGGGACAATAAGATAAACTTATTGAACCATTCTTGGTAATCATTACAAGCTAAGGATGTTAAAATAAAACTTTACAAATTTACTGCGGCAATTACATTTAATCTTCCCGCCTCCATACCCTCTTCCATTCCAATTAGGAATATAAATTCATTAAGGGAAAAAAGACAACTGCTATTCATTCTTTCTTTCGCTCACATTTTCAGACTTGATTACCACCTTCAAGGCAGTGGAGTTACAGCTTACCTTAAATCCCTTCCTGCTAGCAACTGACTGGAAACATAAAGATTTCAGAAGAAAAATCTTTTCTATTCCTCCAGTGCTATTTATCAACTTTTCTAACACCTACTAAATGCTATAATAAGCAAAGCACCATGTGAGGCACTATGAGGAATGCAATGCTGACATAACATGTATCTGTTGCACACTAACTATGTGCTAGGCACTGTCCTGAAGATATATCATGCAAGACAAAGTCCCTGTGCTCTTGAAACTTATATTTTGCAGGGGTTGGAGGGGGGAGTACATGATAAACAAACAAGGAAATGCAAAAAATATTATGGACAAGCCCTACGTGGCAAAATAGGAAAGCATAATACAGAGTGGGTGGTTAAATTACTCTAAATTGCTTGATCAGAGAAAGGTCTTTATGAGGCAGCATTAAGTAGAGATCTGAAAGAAAAAGAATCAGTCCTGCAAAGATAGGCAGAACAATCCAGGCAGAAAGAACAGCTAATGGAATATGAGCCTGGAAAAGAGAAAGGCCTCTGTGGCTAGAGTAGCACTCTCTAACAGAAATATAATGTGAGTCCTGTATGTAATTTTTAATTTTCTAGTAGCTTCAATGAACAAAGTACAAAATAAATAGGGAAACTTAATTTTAACAAAATATTTTTACCCAAAATATCCAAATGTTATCATAAACATGTAAACAATATAAAATTATTGAGACACTTTACATGATTTTTCCTAAGTCTGAAATTCAAGGCATATTTTATACTCACAGCCCATCTCAATTTGGACTAGCCACATTTCAAGGGTTCAACAGCTCCTGAGACTAGTGGCTAGCTTACTGGATAGCCCAGGGCTAGAGCATAGTGGGCAAAGGGGATAGGGACACTCAATGAGGTGGAGAGGCAGGCAGGCACCAGGTCACATCCAGCTTCAGACAACGGGGTTAAGGAACTGGATTTCATTTTAACTGAAATGAGAATAGACCGCAGTTCTTTAACAGGTAATCACACATAAGTTTTGAAAAGATCACGCTGTGGTGAATGAATTATTGGGGAGCACCAATAGAAGCAGAGAGACCAGGTGGGAGGCTGCTGCGGTAGTGCAGGTGAAAGACTATAGTAGCTTGGGTTCTGGTGCTTAGTAAGGGAGGGGGAAATAAATGGATAGATATGGATATGTTTTGAAAGTATACCTAACAGGACTTGCTGGTGGACTGGATAGAGGGAGAGGGAAAAAAGCAGCAAGGATAACGACTTCTGGAAAAATTATTTGAGATATTTGTTGTTGGGGGTATAACAGGAAGCCTTCACCTGAGGCAACATGAACTGTGTCACACCATGGGCAAAGTAACCACATTAATAGATATTGACAACGATTCTAACTAATAAATAAATGTACCATTTACTTAATGATAAAACCACCTTTATAAAATTTGGCTTCTTACTTCTTCAGTGTAAAACAACAATAACATCTACAGTAAGATATTTTGAAATTCAAACTACAACAGGCAGAATTAAAGAAAAGAGCTTCAAGTTTAACATGGCAAGGAAGGTGATCATATTTATTTACTTAAAACCAAACAATCTTAGAAACTTTATAAACTAACCATCTGATCCGATCCTATTTTACATACAAGGAAATGGAAACTTAGAGAAGTAATTAGTCCAAGGTTTCCTGGGAAATCAGGAAAAAGATCCAATTAAACTGAACTGGATTCCCACTCAGGTTGGGAATGTATCTCTCATTTCTATAAACCCATTGCCTACCATAATGCTGGGAATACTGCAGAGATCAAAAGTTTTTGTTTAATGAATGAATAAGAACAATAAAAACAAACGAAAACGGGCCTTCAGTGGCTCTCTTAGAAATACGACTGTATGTAACATATATTCGAAAAGCAACTTTAAAGCCAAAGAATGCCACAGGAAAATACATGAATCTGAATCTCACATGAATCAATCTTGACATGAATAATCATAAGAAACCTCTTTTTCTATAAATAATGTACTCACCTAAAAGTTGGAAGATATTTGTTTCTTCTTTATTTGTAATAATTTACTATTTTACATCTCAGAAAAATGTCCTTGCAGATAAGTCGCCGAAAGAGCACTTAGCAAGTACCACTAAGCCAACAACTTAATGAATTCTTGTGAAGTATCAAGTACATAAAACAGTCACTCCTACAATGATAGTGTAGCTCATGAAATAAGTAATACCTGATTTGGTAGAATCAGTGTTACTCTCTAGACACTCAGGTACTAAAATCATGTGGAAATGTTAATATATTTTAAATTAAGTCACTTTTCACTCAGAATTAGGACAAAGGTTTTCCAGTATCAGAAAAGAGAACTGCTTCCAGGTGTAGTGTTGCACAATATGAGACTTTTAGGCTAAGGGCAGTGTTTAGACTTTTTGTGTTGATAGCATTTTTCTTGGCACTTTCTAGTCCTCACAGTAGTGAGTTATAGATCTCAAACTGCTATAATTGTCAATCCTATTGTTAATACTAGGAGACAGACAAGAATCATCGACTACCATCAAATTAAAGGCCTAATCTTTTACCAGCATCTAATGCCAACATCTTCCAAAGGTCCTGATCCACTTCCTATAACTAAAATATGAGTGCGATAAATTTACCATAGTCACAAAGGAGCAGACCTTGGCATTGCAAGGTTTAAAGCAAAGATCTCCTGTTCTTTGACTTTAGATAGAAAGGGAAATTGCACATGGGCCAGAGCTCATTGCTGTTTACTAAGGGACCACACCCCTTCCATCATAGCTTTTCTAGTTCAGGGCCAGACAATAAAGAAGGGAATTACCAGCTAGAATAAGGCTTCAAACCTTTCTTTAGCTATCTGAATAGCTTTAGGTTGTCATACATAAATTCTGTAGAAGGGAAATAAATTACTTTGTGTAATATCAGAATATCAGTAAGCAGAACTACACTGTTAGTTTTCTTTAATAAATAAGAAAGGAACAAAGAAAAAGAGAGGGAAAGAAGGAAAGAAAAAAAGAAAGATGAAAAGCAATCAGGAGGAATTCTGATGTCAATATTTAATAGTGCATACAGTATGGTAAGTGGAAGATTAAACAAAGGAATCCAAATGACCTTACAGAAAATCTTGCTCTTTAAGATAAAAGGTTTTCTCCATATTTGTGGCAGAACTGAACTAAAGGAAACATTTTTTTCTTTCATGGTTTCGTGTTTTCACAAGCTAAAAGGAGAACTACCAAAAAAAAAAATTACATTGTTTCTATTCTTTCCACATTTGTTCAGAGAAATAGACAAAAACCAGTCTGCCATTGTCCTATCTAGCACTGGTTTTGTCATAAGGCTCTTAAGGAGCTTAAAAGTAACCAGATTTAAACAATAGATATGCTGCCCATTTTATTTACAAACAGGTTGGGCCCAATTCATCTATTTTCCCTGACATCTCAAATTATTAGAGAAAATGGTATAATAATTAAATGCCACATTTCTTGAAACTGAATGACATTTTCTCCCTCCCAATTTTTGTTTTTCTAGAAACAGTAAACAATGTAAGAATGTAAGTTAGGTCACAGTAGAAAGGTCATATGCTACTATTTTAAAGCTCTAATGTCCAAATTTAGTGAAGTAAAGGGACTTGACCTAAAGATACAGTTACCATAGTTTATATATGTTCATTCAGATGACAATTTTTTTCACGTAATCTCTAAAAAATCCCCCAAGCATCCTTAGGTTAGAGAAAGAGGGCTCCTGGTTTTAAAAAAGTACTTACTTAAATTTATATACTTCAGACAATGGGGTTTAATGTATAGAATTAAAGTGTCTTGCCTGAGAATGGTCAGAAACCTTTGTCTCTGCATGGGCTAAGTTAGTTAAAGAATGAACTTTCTTTCCATATCTCCAAATTGAGGGACTGCCTGAAGATGATCTTTAAAATTCTTCTCAACTCCAAAATCCGGTCACCAAAATAGAGTATTTTATTTAAATATGGAGAAAAAAGACCTTGTTTTGGCTGTTATTTTCTCAGTCTTTATGTAATGTTCTACAATATTGGCCATATTTGGTGGCGGGTTGGGGGGACGAATTTATTTCCCATTCATCCTGGCCCAACTAATTTTAGACCCTAATAAGAAAACACCATGTTTAATTTGTGACACCTATGTCTGGTCCAGAAATACTGTAAAGCCCAAATTCAGCTGAGGCTCCACTGAAAGGAAAAGCAAAAGAAAAGAAGTACATACATTTTATACAAATGAAAACGCACTGACTTTTTACCTTTCATGACACTTTCATCTCTGCTGTTTCTCATCTATGCTGCTACTCATAATTTTGTGTAAATTTAAAAACTTTTTTCCTGTTTTCTGCTTAGGTTCTTATTGTGAAAGAAAGTATACATACCACAGAACTACTTTCCAAAAGTTTCATGTGACCATCAACAATGTTACTTATCAAGCTCTAAATTTCTGGAATGATGTTGACCAGTAGCAGGCTTTCTAAAAATGCCTTCTAGATCACATCTACCTTTGTGACAGTATCGCTAAATAAGTTGTATCAAGTGGAACATGCCAGTATGTTTCACAAAGTTAACTGAACCTAGCATTTACTGTTGCTATAGAAACAAACTACCATAGCTGAATTTAAAAGGTTGGTATAGAATCAATTGGGCAGACATGAATGGTTCAAATTAAGCAACTGCCATCCTCTAGTCATTAAGAAGTCAAGACTATAATGAATGAAACTCTCCTCTGATCCAATAATGGGTTAATCCTTTCTTAATATCAAATATCTTCCAGTAGAACTCAGCAGAGTTCTGGCTGTGAACAGTTTATGCCTTAACGTTTTGAGTGACAATACTGTACTTGAATACTTGAATTCCTGTCTCTTTTATGAATGAGTCATCACTAATCCTCAAATGAACTATTCATTATAATAAATATTGTCCAGATGTTATAATACTTTACTGGTGGATTAATAGGTTTCCCCCAAACCTTTTACCTTATGCTCTAATCATTTACAGGCATTTTGCGGATGAAAGCTTCAATGCTCTGGGAAGAACTAACTAGAGAACTAACTGCCTTACAGAAAGCCATTGGGAGGAAACGTCTATAAATCTGAAAACAAGAACAAATTTTAAAAGTTGTTAAAAAAAAAAAAAAAAAAAGAAAGAAAAGGAGATAAGAGGAAAAGTTCTAGTGCCAGAAATGAGATTAAATGTCTTCTTTTTACAGGATAAAAGTGAAGTGGGAATCTTTACCTTTTTCTTTTAAAAGGTATACAATTTTGATAATGGGAAGGCCAACAGATTTTACAAAGACTGTGAAAAGCAAATTATCTGAGTACGAATCACGTTTACTAAATGAGACACAGAAAAGGTGCAGCAAAAATGGGCTCATGACTAATTTTCTCAAGTCTAGAATATTACTAACCTCCACCTAGACCGAAATCATGTGAAGCCAGAGGCCAGCTAGCTATAATCAGAAAGGCACTGTGTAGCCGTTTTGTATACCTGGACCCGGAGCGGCAAATAATCTTCACAGAGATCATCCCACAGCTCCTGCAGGTCTGAAAGCTCCAAGGGGTAACTCACAGGTGTCTTGTAAAGGGGTTTCAAAGACCTGTTAAGGAACCCGGAACTAACTCCATCTGTCATGCTATGGCCAGGCTTGGCTCCAGGTGGGCTGGATTTCACTGGAATCGGAAGCCTGCTCCCTCGAGGGCTCTGGATGGGCTTATAATCAAGACCTTTAATCATGCTAAGAGCTAACTCCAGCTTGTGATTACACCCATGCGGCGGAGCCTGATCATCTGAACAACAGTCACACTTTCCAAGTTCCTTTGCACTTCTCTCAGTCTCCTCATCTTTCTGTTGTGGAGGGCTAGCGTGGACGCTTGCATCCAAAGATTCCACAGAGGAACCCGGCGTCTCTTCCTCCATGCTTTCTCCATCTGGGGGTACCTTTGTGCTTGCTAAGTCGGGTGGCCCAACCTCAGACAACGCTGGTTCTTCAGTGCAAATGCTGGTCGACCACCTGCTAGAAGGGCCACAGGAGATACTTCTGGCCACCTTTCGAGGTACCTTACAAATGGCTTCATAGTCAGAATCAGCAACCCGCAAAGCTGCACAACCACGGCATCTCCTGGGTCGGTTTCCAGGGCCTTCCGAACCATGGCAACTGTGTGGCTCCTGGATCTGATCCTCATTCTCCACCCAGCACTCAAACCCCGAAAAGGCGAAGTCCTCCTGGAGCAGTGCAGAGTATCTCGCATCGGGTAAGACGGACATGTCAACCGTCCCATTCCCCGCCTTGACCTCCGGGCCAGAGTCATCGTTATTCTTCCGATACATACTGGCAATGCAGAACTTGAGGCGATCCTTCTCCAGTAGCAGCTTTTGCAAGCGCTCAATAGAAAGAGCTTCGATCCGGGCAATAACCGTGTCGAATCGATAGATTCGATCAAGCATGAAAGCACACTTGCTGCAAGCGAACTCGGCTTTGCCATCGCGGGGGACATCCTTGCCCAGGACGTGCGAAAGCAGAACCTGGAGGTTGAGCTTGGACGCTGTGTGGAAGATCCAGCGCCGCTGGTTTCCACACAGCTCTCGGGCACAGATCCTGCAAATCTCCTTCATCTTCCCTCCTAGCGGGTGCCAAGCTTCCTGAGGCGGCGGCGGCGGCGGCGGCTACTGGATGACCACTCAATGGCTCTTCGCCGCGCTCTGTCTCCCGCCTCAGTGGTCTCCAGTCAGCATGGCACAGCCCAGTGGGGTCCCCCCTCTGCAGGGGTGCACCCCTACCCCGTGCGCCGGCTCCGGGTACCACAGCCGTCAGCCCCGCCCCTTGGGCAGGGGGCGGGCGTGGAAACGTCTAAGAGGATGCTGAGTGACAGAGGCGCAGGCCGCGCTCCGACCCTGCCATGTCTCTCCCCAGCTGTCTCTCCCGCCAGCCGCCGCGTCCTCAACGTCCTACCCTTTTAACAGACTGGGCTCCCGGAGCAGCAGCGGCCGGCCGCGCAGACTCAAAGGCTCGGGGATTGAGGATCAGATTTCAAGATGGCGCCAGCGGCTCCACGTCTGCGGCTTCCACAAGGCTCCTCTGGGAGCTGTAGTCCGGTCAGCGGGCTCCCGGCTCTGCGCATGCGGGGTGGCCAGCACGCCCCTCGCCCCCACTCCGGTTGCGCACCTGGCTCACTGGGAGTGCAGAGCAGAAAGCACTACTGGCGCGGACTACAGCCAGCCGTTTTTATCTGCTAAGAGCTCACCTGAAAGGCGCACCAGTGCCCTCAAGGATCCTCCCGCCTCTGCAGGATGTCCCGAGGCTCCTCCTCGCGGGGAGGAGAAGGCCGAATCCCCTCCCCCTGGATCCTCGGACAGTGCCACGTCCTCCGGCTGCCAGCCGGGCAGCGCCGCTAGGTACCGCTGCGCGCCGCCGCCGCCTCCAGCCAGCAGCCGCACCTCTCCCGGCCTCGCCCCGCCTGGGTTCTAAGGCCCTGAGACTGCGAGGCGGGCGGGGGAAGGCTTGGTAACGGAGGGGCGGGTGGGGCGGGGCCGTGCAACCCTTACCTCGACTCTGAACCGGAATGTCCAGAAAAGAGTAGAGGACTGTTTCTTCCTTGATGTGGGTGGGGGAGGGTTAGCACCCTTGGGGGACTTTGCCCTACTTTCGGTAAAAAAGAGCACTGAGCAGTCACCTGAGAAAGCGTCCTGCAAATACAATGTGAATCTGGTTAACCAAGATCTTGAAGATAGTAGAAGGGAAATGTCCTTTTTCAAGGATGCAGCCAGCCGCGAGTAGATTACCGCCACTGAAGTCTCTTTCCCTCAGGTAGAGGTCATTCATTATTTTAGGGCAGCGGAGGGTAGACAAACACTAGCGCAAAAGACGGAGCTCCTTTCGGCAAGAGCTGGAGTGTCTGGGAATGTAGCTCGCGCCAGAAAGGACTGGGAACTTCACTGACTTCGGTGAGAACCCTGTCTTACTCAGCACTGTACAGTGGTAGGTCCTCCACCCTTGGGTCTAAAACTTGGATTGCACACAAAGAGGAGGGAAGCTAGAGCCCTGACTAGGTGGGATGCAGGTACCTCCGGCCATTTTTTTTTTTTTTTTTTTTGAGTGCAGTGGCGCGATCTCGGCTCACTGCAACCTTCGCCTCCCGGGCTCACGCCATTCTCCTGCCTCAGCCTCCCGAGCAGCTGGGACTACAGGCGCCCGCCACCACGCCCGGCTAATTTTTCATATTTTTTTAGTAGAGACGGGGTTTCACCGTGTTAGCTAGGATGGTCTTGATCTTCTGACCTCGTGATCCGCCCGCCTGGGCCTCCCCAAGTGCTGGGATTACAGGCTTAAGCCACCGCGCCCTCCGGCCATTTTTAATAAAGAATTCTCTTCCTGACTTGAGAGGCATTCAGACACGGAACAAGAGGAACAACCGCAGCAATCACTTGCAGTCCCCTAGAGCAGGCCATTTCTCAGTTCTAATCATGTTAAATTTTTTTTTTTTTTTTTTTTTACTAACTTGACCTTGTAAGCTAAGGCCAGCAACGTCTAAGTTTTTCTGAACCTCGTCCCCAGGACAGAGCCCATCCTCCTAAACCTGAAGACATCCAAATGCCATCTATGAGAGTTCATAATAAGCCCCCCAAACTTCATATTGAAGACCAAATGAGATAATTTTGAGGAAATGCTTTAACCATGTTTAGCTAATTAAATAATGGCTATTATTTTAATATGAATTGGAATATTTTAAGTCACTTTAAAACATTATGGGGCTCTGCCTACATAAGATTGTATTGTTCTCTTAATCACCAAAGCAAAATCTTGTAGCTCTATTGTAAGAGAGAAAGACAGTACTTAGAGCTTTGGGCTTAGTAGGCGATATGATTTGAATATATGGCCCCACCAAATCTCATGTTGAATTGTAATCCCCAGTGTTGGAGGTGGGGCCTGGTGGGAGGTGTTTGGGTCAGGGGGGCAGATCCCTTATGGGTTTGTGCTACCCTTACAATAGTGAGTGAGTTTTTCTGAGATCTGGTCATTTAAAAGTGTGTGGTGCCTCCACCGCCCCATCTTGCTCCTGCTCTGGCCACGTGACTTGTTTGCGGCCGCTTCACCTTCCACCATGATTGTAACCTTCCTCAAGCCTCCCCAGAAGCCAAGCAGATACCAGCACCATGCTTCCTATAAAGCCGGCAGAACTGTGAGCCAATTAAACCTCTTTTCTTGATACATTACCTGGTCTCAAGTATTTATAGCAATGCAAGAATGGCCTAATATCATAGGCTGTAGAATTTTGCATATGTAATTTCATCTACTGTGTGTATTCTGACTCAAAAACCAGGAATATAAAAGCGTTTCCAGTAAAACTACAGCTGCATTTTGCCTGCCTCTAGGTATGTGAGCTTCAAAGTTGGAAGAAATTAAGCAACGTGCTTTGGAATCTATGGTGATCTATAGAAAGGCAAAGAGTTTCTGGACTTACCCTGACTGATGGAAAGACAGACTGCCTGCCAGGACACTACCTTGCCGTACCCAGTCTTAAGTGTAATCCAGATCTCGTTTTTTACTGTCAATGCAAGCCACATTTTCCTATTAGGAAAATGTGAATGAAACAAAGTGCTCTTCAAGAGCAAACCCTGAATTATACTTTGGGTTATTCTCTGTTCCTCAAAAGGATTTTGCATCTAACTGATAGTCTCCAAATTTTAATGACAGTATACAGATAGCTTGGTGTAGTCATACAGGTCAATACAAATGGTGAAAAGGCAATTTGCCATTGAAGAATATGTTTGCTATAAGTAAAGATCAATATACTGAGAAAACTATACATATCTAGACTTCCAAAAACAGATAGGAATAAACCACTCAGCAATCAGAAAATGTGAAGATGGCAGTCTGTTCACTTCCAGAGAAAATAGTTCAAAAATGTATCTCAAAGTCGATATAAGCTGTTGTACTAGAATTAGTCCCTATATGAGCATTTGGTATTATGAAATAAGGTGTTCCCAACGAAAAGATCACTGGTATATAGAAAATAAAAATTTAAAAATAAAACTTAGAAAAATTATGTGATAATAAATTTTGCACTTCTTGGTCCTTATCATTATTATCTTGTGGTCAAGAGTTTGCAGTTGAACTGGTTACCTGTGGTGGGGCTATGCAAGGACATTTACTTTTTATTCTATATACTGTGTATCATTTGAATTTTGGACAATGAATGTTTATTCAGGTATTTTAGATTTTATTTAATTTAGAAAATATTTTATAGTTAAAATAAGGGCTGCCAATTTAACACACTAATAAAGAGTCTAAGTGGTAAAACTTGAACCTAAAATAAGAATTTTTATACTACATATGATGATATATAATGTAAGAAGATAACTTATATAAACAAAAGTTCAAAGGGGATCCACAAGTTATTAGTTTTGGTTATGTCTAGAGAGTGGAATTATGGATATTTATTTTCTTTTTTCCTTATTTTCTATAATTTTTTACATTATGTATTACATATTTTACATAACTTACAGTAAGTACTTAACTGCTTTTGTGACAAGAAAAAAATATAATTGTTACTAAGAAAAAAGGTAGATGAAACACATTTTAGTGTATTCATACAATACAATACAGTACTAGCCAGCAATGAAAAAGAATGAACTCAGATACATGCAACATGGATACATCTCAAAAACATCTTAAGTGAAACAAGCCATATGCAAATGAGTACATCCTGTGTGATTCCATTTATTTGAAGTCTGACAACAGGTCTACGGCCGTACTACCCTGAATGTATCTGATCTCATCTGAAGTCTAAGCAACAGACTATAGAAAAAACAGATCTATAGTGATATAAGTCAGGAAGTGGTTGAACGGGGAGAGACAGGGTGAGAAGTGATTGAAAAGGGGCACAAAGAAATCTTCTGAGGTGATGAAGCTGTTCTGTATCTAGTTTTGGATGAAGATAACATAGGTGTGTAGAGTTGTTGAAGCTCATTGAATGGGGCACTTAGATCTGTAGATTGTATACATATTAGTATATTTCAGTTAAAAAGATTAAAAGGAGTAAATAAGTTAAAACTATGTATTGCCCCAAAAATTTTAATTTGAGGGATTTCTTTGGTAGAAAGTCACCCCACTTTAAGAACAGTTTTGAAAATTAGGAAAATACTATAAAATATAGCCCAGAAGAAATTCTGTAAAAGACCCAATTGCAAATTAAAAACTTAAGCCTATCCATATGAGCTTTTTTTTTTTTTTTTTTTTTTTTTGATACGGAGCCTCACTCTGTCATCCAGGCTGGAGTGCAGTGGCGCAATCTCGGCTTACTGCAACCTCTGCCTCCCGGGTTCCACTGCGCCCCACCTTAGGATAATATTTTATATGCATGTGTGCACCAAACACTTATGATTGAAGCAAGGCATGTTGTTAAGGTGAGACTTAGGGCTTCTGTAATGATTTAGTATAAAATTATTACTTTTAAAACTTAGTGAAGGCACATAAAAAATTTGAGAATAAGCTTCATATTGTGATTAAACAAATTATTAATTTTATATATCAACAGTTCACCCTGAACATTGATGGATAAATACATTTATAAGCACTTCTTTGCTTTATGGCCTAGGTTAAGTCACTTATATCTGGCTTTTAATTTCCTAATCTACAATGAAATATGTTGAATTTAAACGGCAGTTTTCAAACTTAAGCATGCATCAGAATCACCTGGAGGGCTTGTTAACATAAATTATTGGGACCTACCCCCTTGAGTTCCTGACACAATAAGGTCTGCGGTGGGGCTCAAGAATTTGCATTCCTGACAAGTTCCCGGATCATGTTGATGCTGCTATCTGGGAACCACACTTGGAAAACCACTGAAGGAGAACTATCCTAAGCTGTATGAGACAAAAGATCAGAACTTCTGCAGATAGAAAAGCACATCAATGAAGAACTACTTACAAAATCTATGTTGAATTTAGAGAACTGTATCCGCATTTGGAACAAGATTTATAAATATTACTGTGGTGTGGGGTCTTTCGCACTATCTCTGTTTTGACCTCTAAATGTTGCAGTCACCATAGTCACTTTTGCACCCCCTGTGTGGCAACTGGGTGGTAGTGTTCTAAGACCTACTTCTGGGCTGAGAGGGAGTTTCCAAAAGAATTGGAGAGGTGGAAAATCCCCATGTCCCAAACCAGTTGTATTAGGTTTCACTGCCCTATTTATGACATTGGAAATAACTATTCTAATTACTAAAAAACTGTGCACCAAAAGAAAAACATGATTCTGGTAGAGAAACTAAGGCAGATGAGAAAATGCAAGAATGTCAAAGTAAAGCCAGTTAGGCTTTGTGGTAACACACAGGCAGGTGCGTGATTTCCCTGTGCTCTTTGAAAACCTTTAAGAAGTCAGAAACAATCATGCTTTCCATTAATTAACAACACAGCATTTTGAAATGCTTGTTTTAAAGACAGGAGATTTCCAGTTCATCTGCAGATTACAGTAGTATGCTTCTCAGCAAAATCCATCTAATAGTAAACATTAGAGTCTTTCAGGTTATTAAATACCCATAGGTTGTTAAGTAAATTTTAAAGTATTTGTTAATCAATGAGCAAGAATGCAAACATACCTTTTTTTCTCTTTTCAGTGAGCTTTCAGTTTAGTTAAAAGGGAGAAAAGGTGCACGCTACAGTTAGAACAATTGACTGGTAAACTAAATGGTACTCAGTTCAATTTAGTGTGAGTACAGAAAAAGTTGAGGTTAGTATGGGCTGGTATAGTTGAAGGGACAAGAGTGGCACTTGAGATGGGTGTTAGGATGAAGGAGGCCAAGGAAGGGACTCCAGCAAAATAAAATAGCTTCATTAAAAGCCACGGAACTTGGGTTAAACGCAGTGCTAGCCTGTAGGTAAAGGGAGATGTTGGGGATTTTTGAATGACCAGGTTCATCCACACATACATCTAATCCTCTATAGTTGTTCATTCAAAGAACATGTATCAAGAGCCAACTGTAAGCCAGACACTATGCTATGGAGTGCCTCGGCAACTAGAATTTGGTTAATGTTTTGACAAAGGCAAAAGAACTTGGACTTAATGTTATGGACTTAAGCAGAGAATGACATGATGAAAACCTTTTTTTAGGAAGATTACCCAGGCAACAGGATGGATTACACTTTCAAGGAGAACTTTGGGATGGCTACAGGAAGATCTGCTAAAAAGACCCTACAGTTATTCATGTGTGAGGTAATAAAGGTCTGGCATAGAAATGGAAAGAAAGTGGTAAATATGAGAATCACCTTGAAGAAATGAACAGCAGGACTTGATGGTGTATATGCAGAGAGGACAAAAGAAAAGAAAGGGTTTAAGATGGAGATAATGGTTTGGAGTCTGGAAGACTGGTAGAAAGTAGCATAAATAAACAAATGTAGGAGTTGGAGCATCTGTTTGCAAAAAAATAACACTTATTTGGGACATGCTGAGGTGACTGAGACAACTAAGTGGAATACTAAGTGGAGCAGTTGCACAGTCAAAGCACAGGTGGGAGGGGGAAGTTTCAAGAATGATAGGGATGGTTAACATTGTCAAAATCTACAGAGAAATTAACAGGACAGATAAGGTGAGGCATAACATTTCCTAATATGACTGGGTGCAATGGGTAGACTTGTAAACCAAGTGGATTTGAAAACATCAGAGTAGACATTTACTTCCCAGAATCCTTCCCTGTCAAGCCAAAAGCTAACTTCTTTTCTATCCTTTTTCTGAACATCTCTAGCATGTGTATCTTGCTTCACATTTTCACTGCACTTTCCATTTCAGGTTCTTGAAACCTGATACCTGAATTGTATCACACAGCCTTAGAAGCTTACCACTATAATTATCGTGCACGTTATTTGCAGAACATTCACAGTAAAGGTCCATCATTGTGCACTACCTGTAGGTTGACATTTCGTTATCTCTACAAAAAGATCCTAACCTACTTCCCTTCCAGCTTCATCTCGTACTTCTTCCCTAGGCAGACGGTGACAGGGTAAATGTTTGGATATAAATTTGTTTTTTTACCTGTGTAATGTATCTCTGCCTTCCTCTTTTCTTTTTTTTTCTTTCTTTTTTTTTTTTTTGTGAGACGGAGTTTCACTCTTGTTGCCCAGGCTGGAGTACAATGGCGCGATCTCGACTCACCGCAACCTCCACCTCCCGGGTTTAAGCGATTCTTCTGCCTCAGCCTTCCTGAGTAGCTGGGATTACAGGCATGCACCACCACACCCAGTTAATTTTGTATTTTTAGTAGAGACAGGGTTTCTCCATGTTGGTCAGGCTGGTCTTGAACTCCAGACCTCAGGTGATCTGCCCACCTCAGCCTCCCAAAGTGCTGGGATTACAGGCGTGAGCCACCGCGCCTGGCCCTCTCCTTCCCTCTTTTCTAATCTGATGATCAAGCCCTTAGCATTTCCTTGACTCTGGAATTTTTGCAGGGCAAAGAGCAGAGGATGTTTGAAGCCAAGTGCATTTCTAGACTTCTATGAAATTTTAAGCCCGTTGAGAAGATTGAGCCAGATGTCCCATTGGTGAAGAGAGGAGAGAGAAAAGTTTTTGAAGTCAACGAAGAGGAGAGAGTGACATTTCACCCAGATGGAAAGAGACTGGAGGTCAAAGAGTAACAAGTACCCACCTCCATTCCATATCAGTGCCCTGGAGAAGCAGCAGGACCTCAGAGAGGGAAGTAATGGGGTGACTTGGAAAGGCTGCACTTTTCAGCAGGGGATTCTGGCTCCATAAAAGGTTCAATATAACAAGCTTCTAGGGTTGGCAAAACCCTGCTTACTGAGGCAGGGATGCTTTAGTGGGAGATCGATGATCAGAGTAGTCTCCTTGGTGCTTTGGCACCTGGTGAAACCTACGGACCTTTAACTAGCTGAGAAAGTAGGGATAGGAGGAAATACCAAATGCATGAAATTGGATTTCTCACCATCCTGACTCAGACAGGGACTTTAAATTGATGACTGCCTTAGATTTATGAACTAAGAGTCATACACTGTGTACCTTTTGTTCATTGATGCTCAGTCCTAGACCCTTTTCACCTCTCTGTTCTCTTCTGGTGTCATCTCATCCTTTCCCATCTTTATACTGGTGGCTTCCAATTTATATTTTTATTGTAGAATTCTCCTCTGAGTGCCACTCTCAAATACTGGGTTACCTATTTGATATCTGCATGTGGATGTGTCATAGACATCTCAAAATTACCGTAGGAAAGACTGATCTCCTGATTGTTGTCTTCCCCTTGTTTAAAGTGCCTCCCTTTCCTCCTAGTACTTTATATGAGGAGTCAGAAAACTATGGACTGTGGACCAAATCCAGCTCCCACCTGTTTTTGCAGATAGAGTTTTGTTGGAACACAGCCATGTTCATTCGTATGTGTTGTGTATGGCTGTTTTTATGCAACAATGGCAGAAACTTTACAGCCTGCACAGCTTATTTACTATCTGGCCCTATACAGAAAAAGTCTACCAATCCCTGCTCTTTGCTTTCTTCAATGTACTTATCACAATTTGAAGTTATGTATTTGTTTGATTATTTGGTTATTTGTCTCCTTCATTAGAACGTAATTCTCTAGTACCTAACAGCACCATTGCCTAGTCATGGAAAGCACTCAATAGTCATTGACTAGAATGTATGAATGAGAAAATGAACTATTATATACTAAGATTTTATTTTGGTTTTTTGCCTTAGCACAAAATTTTCATCCTTCCTTCCCCTCTAATGACTTCATATCTTTTTTGTTGTTGTTGTTTTGTTTCGAGATGGAGTCTTGCTCTGTTGCCCAGGCTGGAGTACAGTGGCACTATCTTGGCTCACTACAACCTCCACCTCCCAGGTTCAAGCAATTCTCCTGCCTCAGCCTCCCGAGTAGCTGGGATTACAGGCACGCATCACCACACCTGGCTAATTTTTGTATTCTTAGTAGAGGCAGGGTTTCACCATGTTGGCCAGGCTGGTCTCAAACTCTTGACCTCATGATCCACCCACCTCGACCTCCCAAAGTGCTGGGATTACAGGTGTGAGCCACTATGCCTGGCCCTAATGACTTCATATCTTAAGTAATAGAGTTCCAAAAAATGAGTCCCCTCAACTTCTTTGCCCTCTACTCTATCCTCCTTTCAGATTAATCTTTCTAAAGCAGAGCTCAGATATCACTCTCCTTCAAAGAAACTTGGAGACCCAATGACTTGCCCATTAATCATAAACCTCTTTACCTGCCTCTTAAAGTTCTCTGAATCTGGCTCCACTCCATTTTTCTGTCCCCCTATATTCTATTCCTGCTACTATTTCTCTACCCTGAACTTCCCTACCTCTATACTTCATACACTTGGAATATTCTATCACTACCACCTCCACCTGTCACAATCCTGTCCACCCGTCAAGTATTTCCTTCAAGCTGCCTTTCTAAGTACCACCAAAAGACATCTTTGTCTTCTTCCATCTTCCAAAATACTTTTTGTACATACAGTAATTTGTATGTCATTTCTCCATCCTGCCTTCTCCCCATTAACTGGTAAGCTACTTAAGAAAAGGAACCACAGCTTTCTCATCTTGGTATCTGCTATGGTTTGAATGTTTGTATTCCCCTCCAAATTCATATGTTGAAATCCTAACCCCCAGCATAATGGTATTAGGAGGTGGGGGCTTTGGGAGAAATTAGTGTCCTTATAAAAAAGAGACCTCAGAGAGTTAGCTAGTCCCTTCCACCATGTGAAGACACAACAGGAAATCCATAAACCAGAAAGTGGGCCCTCACCAGACACTGAAAATGCCAGTGCCCTGATCTTGGACTTCCCAGCCTCCAGAACTGTGAGAAATGAATTTCTATTGTTTATAAGCCACTCGGTCTGTGGTATTTTGTTATAGCAGCCTGAGTGGACTAAGACTGCTTCTGAAGTATTTGGAACAGTATCTTTCTAGATCTCAATAAATAATCATTGAATGAATGAATAAAGCAATGCCTTTCATTTTCATCTCTACTTAGTAAAATCCTACTCATTCCTCAGAGACCAAAATCTTTGCTTCTGAACCCCGTCCATGATGATTTTTCCTTTCTGTACTGCCTTGTATTTTTTTCATCAGTGACTTTCTCCTATTGTAATCTCTAGAAGGCAGAGACTAAATCCTATACATTTTTGTGTTCTTCTTCCTTCACCTAACAGTACGTCGTGCATTACAAGTGCTCAATAAATATTTTTCATTAAGTTGTAAAGCAGCTGCCTATTTTTCCACTTCCTTTGCTGCTCAAAAGGATTAGAGCAATGATTGTTTTAGCTGATAAGGCCTGCTTCGGAGACACATTATTAATGAAGGTTGTCTGGGAGACAATAATGTTGAACGGAGATTTGTAAATGAGTCTCCAGCTTCAACATTCATCAGCGAAAGAAGGCGATACTGAAAAGCTACTCTAAAAAAATCTCCTTATATGAAGTTGTCCAGAGCTGCCTGAGCTACTAATCCCTGCAAGGTTTTCAGTCTCTGCCTTGAGCATTTAGAGCACATTCTTGCCTTAACCTCCAAGCAGATCTCTCCATGGTAACACAGGAATGTTTGCTATTTTAGGAAATATGCCTCACTGCATGCAGTACTATTTACATTAAGTTCCAAACAAGGCATAAATGCAACAGCTTGACTGTGCTAATTTGTGTGAGTGGGAAGGTCTCACTTACTTAATGTGGGCCTCTCCCTAATTGTGTTATCCTGTTTCATTTTATAAGCCAACCACAGTGAGATTACATGTTAATAAATTTTGCTTATCTTATACTGAAGGAGAAATGCAGCGAGAGAGAAAAAAGGCAACAAACAAAACAAGAATTCCTCCAGACCTCCCTTTGCAAGTGCATCATTTTTTCTGCCTTCACACCCTCCAGGTCTGGTTTCATTTAAAACCTTCATTGAGATGAAGCTTCTAACATTCTGTAGAAGGAAATAATATCAATAACTGAAACAATTGCTAGCTTTTCTCTGCAATTTTGTAGATACCTTTACTGAGGAAGAGAAAAATGCTTTGTAAACTTTATTAGATTTTCTGACTCCCTAGTGAAAAAGATGTGGACAAGATGTCACAGCCTCACATCAAAAAGCTCCTCCACACTCTGATCACACATACTATTGATCTGAATGGTCATCAAAAAGGATTGGAAGGAAATATGGAATGATGTCAATCAATGGCATGTCTAGTTAGTGGTACTTTTTTTGTTTTGTGAGAATTATAGATGTTCATAAATATTGTACAAGTGCACTCCCACTAAAGTGAATGTTGTAGAATGTTTTGGTAGAATGGAAAAGGAAAACAGCTAAAAAGACTGTAAGATCAATTAAATAATCTTTATCAAAAGCGTCTGTCTTATTTGAGGGAATGAAGACTCTGAATGAACTTCCTGTACTCAGATATTATAATGAGTATATTATACTCATTATACTCCAGACTTTCATACTGGGATCACGTGAGAAATAGTTATCTATGGGATGTGGGGTCAATGAGTGTTCTTCACCTGGACAATTCAGACCTAGAAGTGCAAGATCTGTGAGCTCTTCTTTCTTCTAGGGCCCAGCTGTTTGTGGTATTCTCAATTGTGAAGTGTAGGTGGAATTAAAGGACATGAATAAGTCTTTAGAACTCAAGCTCCTCCATCCTCCTGCTGAATCAGTGAGGGATTCCAGGGATGGCTTCACTGGAGTTGAGGAGATTCTTTAGCCTCTGAAGAATAGGCCCAGAGCTTAGAAATTGAACTTTTGCCTTCCACATTGTAAGGGTCTTTCTTCTGTGGTGACAGTTGGCATGGCAGACAAGGTTTGAGTAGAATACAGTGGAACTCTAACTGTTACAGTGGAAGTATACTGTTAGCAGACAAGGATAACACCCACAACATAGGCTCCAAGAGTCACAAATACCAAGGTTCATCATACATTACCTGTGCAGAGGGGAGAGACAAAGTGCTTTGTAATTGGTTTTATAATATTCTTTCCCCCAACCAATTCAAAGAACAGACTTGACAAAGCAGTTCATAGCTGTGTCAGATTATGATTTGCTCTCTCAACAGGTGACATCAATTATCTGCTCTTCAAACAATCCTCAGTCTCCACGACAACTAGGATTGCCTTTCTAAATGCAAATCATATGCTTTTATTCCCCTTGCTTTTTTTTTTTCTGGTGCCTACAACATGAAGCCCTTAGCTCAACATTTATGGTACTTTCCAGCTATGTATTTTTTAATTCTCCAATACTTATTTTTGGTAACATCGATTACTCCCAATTCCAATTCCTTAGTTGTGTTCCACATCACTGTATATATTGCTCCATTTCCTATTTTCTACCTGGTGTATCCAGTCTTTAAGGCCCAACAGAAGGGTGACCTCCAGGTGAGTTCCTCCTTGGAGTTAATCCCTTTCAGCTGTGGGTTCCTTTAGCACCATGCGTGTATTTCCATCTCCTCATTTATCACACTGTATTTTAGTTCTTTGTTTACATACCAATCTTTCATCGGACTATAAACCTTTGGAAGGCTAGGACTCCCTATAGTAGTGATACTCACTGAGCAACTGTCTCATCTCCTAGAGAGCATTTTGAAAATTTATGGGGGTGTTTCTTGTTTTTGATGTTGTCACAATGATAAGTGAGGCAAGGGATGTTACAGGACAAAGTATTGTCCCAATTCCAAATGACTTTTGGAATTTGAATGTTCCATTGGTTGATGATAAAACTGTTTACAATCATCTGAACCTAGAACTTAATTCTTCTGTATATAGGAGCACGATGTTAATTTACACTAAATTTTTCCATGAATTAAACTACTGTGTAAATTGAGGGAAGACACTACTAGTCCTTGGGCCCAATTTTTTTTTTCCCCGTAAGACGTAGACCCAAAGGGAGAAACAAGGAAATATGCTGTGGGAGGCTTTCTATTCTCCACACTTGAGAGGACCAACTGTCAGAGGCCTCCTGTGGCAGAGGTTTCCAACCTGGGTATTCCAGCACAGTGTACCTCAGCATGGTCCACCATTGTGCAAAGATGCTGATCCCCTCACCTCTCAGGGTGGCGCATGGGTCCTGAGGGGGCCATGAGCAATTGCCTCAAACCGTGAGCAGCCATGGTCACTTATTTCAGAATACCATAGATGTACACATTTCCTATGAAAATGAATTTTCTATGAAAAAGGGTAGGAAACACTGTCTTATAGAACAAACAGCACAATGTATCAGGTTTCTAAATGTACAACGTGTTGGGTAATAACAATAACAATAAATTTTTATTAGGCAATGTTAAAAAAGCATATCAATTTAGTACAGTTTATGTGATTTGATGCATTTCTTCTGCCCAATGGTCATGCAATATTATCCCCTGGATGCTGTACTTATTCTTGTTCTAAGCATCCTTTTAGAATAGAATATAAATTATTTAGTCTCTTTGAAATTATAACCTTTTGGTTCTTTAAGTCTTCTGAAAACTGGTACCAAACCAATTCCTTAATTAGCATTGAAAATACTGAACTAAATATATTGATTTCAGTGCTTACCAAAGATGATGAAAATGCGTATATGTACAAAATATTTTAGTATTTATGTGCCTGTAAATAAAAAAGGAGCAATAAAAGTGATTTCATTTCAGAAGGTGAACATTTTGAAAGAAATAATACTTGTGTAAATTCTGAACTAAAATAGAATGAAATAAAATTCTGAAATAAGATAAAAATAGAACGTTAGCATTATAGGAAACTATAGAGATTATTTGAGGTAATCTTCCCATTTTATGTATATGGAAGCTGAGAAATGACATATTCATAGTCATACAGCTAACAAATAATCAGGATGGAAATTCAATTCTTATTCTCAGTTGAGCTTTTTTAAATTAAATGTATTATGAAATATTTTCGGCCAGGCATGGTGGCTCATGCCTGTAATCCCAGCACTTTGGGAGGCCAAGATGGATGGATCGCAAGGTCAGGAGATCGAGACCAACCTGGCTAACACAGTGAAACCCCGTCGCTACTAAAAATAACAAAAAATCAGCTGGGCATGGTGGTGGGTGCCTGTAGTCCCAGCTACTTGGGAGGCTAAGGCAGGAGAATGGCATGAACCTGGGAGGCAGAGTTTGCAGTGAACCGAGATCGCACCACTGCACTCCAGCCTGGGCAACAGAGCGAGACTCTGTCTCAAAAAAAAAAAAAAAAGAAGAAATATTTTAAAGAGTCCCTTAAGAAAATTTCCATATATTTCAACATGTATCTTGCAAAAAGCCTATGAACTTCAATTTGTATTGATACTTGTAAAATTATGTGCACACACATCATTTCTTGAGTTTGTTAACCAGAGCTTTCCAACCAAAATGAAGCTGCAGTCTAAGAAGTTTGTAATTGTGGCCAAGATAGTGATTTTTTTTCTGCCCTCATAGTGGCCTAAGCACCCAAATTGGCCACCTCCAAGTAAGAAGCTTCATCCGTTTACGTCCATACCTTACAAATATTACCATTTGCTATATGTGCCATGAAATGGAAAGGTTGGGAAGCAATGGTTTAAACTAATTCCTATCATTGCTCTTTTATCTTGACCCCAACCTTTCCATATGTGAACCAATAAAGTAAACCACCCACATTTTGTCTTATCAGTAGTCTAAGACCAGTGCAAGAATATAAGGATACCAGGTAATTGCTTATGTTGTTTGGGTGCAGGTATATTCTAAAGTTCTTTTAGAAAATATCGTTTTAATAAATTAAAAGTTGAATGAAGGAGAGGAGTTCCCTTTGAGGTAACTTCCCAGAAAATCAATGCAATTAATTTTACCACAGTGAGTTCTTTTTTTCAATATTAAAACCACATTATGGCCAGGTGCGGTGGCTCACGCCTGTAATCCCAGCACTTTGGGAGGCCAAGGCGGGCAGATCACCTGGGGTCAGGAGTGCAAGACCAGCCTGGCCAGCATGGTGAAACCCCATCTCTACTAAAAATACAAATATTAGCTGAGTGTGGTAGCATGCGCCTGTAATCCCAGCTACTCAGGAGGCTGAGGCAGAAGAACCTCTTGAACCTGGGAGGCAGAGGTTGCAGTGAGCTGAGATCATGCCACTGCACTCCAGCCTGGGCAACAGAGTGAGACTCCGTCTCAAAAAAAATAAATAAATAAAAATAAATAAATAAATAAAAATTTGGAGGCAAATTTCTATCTTTGTCTGATAAAATTGTGCAGAAATAGTAATCACCATTTCATCTAGTACTCAGCACATTTTCAAGGATCTGCAAGGTTCACACTCTAATATATACAAACAGAGAATATGCCTAGCTCATAGATGATTAGTAACTGTTTATTTGAACCCATAGTTTGTACACTTCAGCACAGTATTTTACAACTTAACCCTCAAAAAAACCCCTAAAACATTGTATGTTCTATATAATTATAAATCACTTGATGCGGCTGGCAAATTCTAAGGTAGTCCCTATAATTCTCACCCACTGGCCATCACATCTTTGTATAATCCTCACCCCTTGAAGATGGGTAAAACCTGTAACTTCTAACCACTATGGTAAAGGTGATGGGATGTCACTGCATAGTTATGCCATGTTATATGGAAAAAGTAAAGAGGTCGTATAGATGTAATTAAGGCTTCTAATCAGTTGATTTTAAGTTAATGAAAAGGGAGACTATGCTGGTGGGCCTGACCTAATGAACCCCTTAAAAGAGGGTCTAGAAGTGAGAAAAGTAACAGACTCTGCTGCTGGCTATGAAGAAGGAAGCTGCCACAACTTCTACAGCCACACAGCAGTAAATCCTTCCAACAGCCTGAAGGAGCTTAGAAGTCGATCCTCCCCTAGGTGTGCCTCCAGATGAGAAAAGAGCCCAGTCTACACCTTGATTTCACACTTCTTAGACTCCAAACAGAGATCCCAGCTAAGCCATATCTGGACTCTTGACTCACAGAAACTGTGAGATAACAAAAGTAAGGTATTTTAAACTGCTAAGTTTGCAGTAATCTGTTACAAAGCAATAGATAACAAATACACGTAGATATTAAAAAGTAGGGCTTATGAAAGCATGAAGCGAGTGCCTCTGGATGTACTGACCAAGCCTTACCTGCACTTCCATGCTAGCTGGCTCCTCCAACAGATGTAGCAGTTGTTGTTTCTCCCGAGATAGCTGTTCTACAAGCCTCTCCTGGGCAGCCAGGCTCTGATTCAGTTCTTCGATTCTCCTGAAGCAAAGGAAAAGTAAGGACAATAATTATGATCATGATACTATTATTACCTTATTTTTTCACCTCATTCCAAAGATAGCATGGTCTAGTACAGCAGGTTTTTACCCTTTTGGATCATTGAACATTTTGATACATTTCTTTAGAAAACCATGTATTTTCTGCCCAGCCCCCAAATACATACACAAACAACTTTTTGCTTACATTTTCACCAGGTTCATGGACTTCCTGAAGTTTATTCATAGATCTTTAGACCGTAGGTATTTAACTCTTGGAATAAGGGCCTAGAATTTTTTGGTGGTGGTGGTAGTGGCTGTTCCATTCAAGAAACGGTTCTTGGATAACTATTTTGTGTACTCAATGCACTCTCCCAAGTACGGGAAATATGAAGTTGGAAAAGAAACAATCTCTGTTTTGCAAAAATTTAAATTCCACCGGCACATGTTTGCTAGTGATTTGGAGAGTGAGAAGACACACAGCTACAGTCATGTGCCATATCCTGTTTCTGTCAACAGTATGTCATCATACTGCATATATCCTATCACCTAGTAAAGTCCTAGCTGCAGTAACATAGTGCAATGTATTTCCCACTTGTTTGTGGTGTTGTTGGTGTAAGCAAACCTACTGCACTGGCAGTTGTATAAAAACATAACATAAGTATAGTATGTAATACTTGATAATAAATGTTACTGGTTTATGTATTTACTATACTATACTTTTATTGTTGTTTTAGAGCGTACTCTTTCTTTTTTTTTTTTTTTTTTTTTTTTTTTTGAGACGGAGTCTCGCTCTGTCGCCCAGGCTGGAGTGCAGTGACCGGATCTCAGCTCACTGCAAGCTCCGCCCCCCGGGTTTACGCCATTCTCCTGCCTCAGCCTCCCGAGTAGCTGGGACTACAGGCGCCCGCCACCTCGCCCGGCTAGTTTTTTTTGTATTTTTTTAGTAGAGACGGGGTTTCACCGTGTTAGCCAGGATGGTCTCGATCTCCTGACCTCGTGATCCGCCCGTCTCGGCCTCCCAAAGTGCTGGGATTACAGGCTTGAGCCACCGCGCCCGGCCCCTAGAGCGTACTCTTTCTACTTATTAAACAACATAACTGTAAAGTAGCCTCAGTCAGGTCCTTCAGGAGCTATTCCAGAAGAAGGTGTTGTTATTATAGGAGATGACAGCTCCATGTGTGTTATTGTCCCTGAAGATCTTCCAGGAGACAAGATGTAAAGGTGGAAGACAGTGGTGATGATCCTGACACTGTGTAGACCTAGGCTTATGTGTATGTTTGTGTCTTAGTTTTTAACAAAAAAGTTTAAAAAGTAAAAAAAAAAAAAATTAAAAATTTAAAAACAGAATAAACCTTTTCTAGAATAAGGATATAAGGAAAATATTTTTGTATGACTATAAAATGTGTTTCAGGCCTTCATGTTCATTCACTTCACTACTCACTCACTCACCCAGAGCATGTTCCAGTCCTGCAAGTTCCATTTATGGTCAGTGCCCTAAACAGGTGTACTATTTGTTATGTTTTATACAGTATTTTTACTGTATCTTTTCCATGTTTAGATGCACAAATGGTTACCATTGTGTTACAATTGCTGATGGTATTCAGTACAGTAATATGCTGTACGGGTTTGTAGCCCAGAAGCCATAGGCTATACCATATAGCCTAGGTGTGCAGTAGCCTATCCCATCAAGGTTTGTGTAAGTATGCTCTGTGATGGCCACACAATGAAGAATGAAATTGCCTAAAGATACATTTCTCAGAACATATCCCTGTAGTTTGTGATGCGTGACTGTACCTAAGCAAATAATAGTAATAGAATATAATAAATGCTACCAGAATGGAGGCACCATATAGTACATTGAGTGCTGCCATAGAGCTATAGGAAGAAAAATAAAGAAATGATTCATTTGACTTGAAGGAGTATAGTGATGCCCAGGAGAAGAGATTTTAAAGATTGAGTGGTTTCAGAGTAAACAGAAAACCTACAGAATGGGAGAAAATATTTGAAAACTATGCCATGGACAAAGGTCCAATATCCAGCATCTATAAGAAATGTAAACAAATATACAAGAGAAAAACAACCCCATTAAAAAATTGGCAAAGGACATAAACAGACACTTCAAAAGACATACCTGCAGCCAACAAGCATACGATAAAAACCTCAATAACACTGATCACTAAAGAAATGCAATCAAAACCACCATGTGATACCGTCTCACACCAGTCAGAATGACTATGGTTAAAAAGTCAAAAAATAGGCCGGGCGCGGTGGCTCAAGCCTGTAATCCCAGCACTTTGGGAGGCCGAGACGGGCGGATCACGAGGTCAGGAGATCGAGACCATCCTGGCTAACCCGGTGAAACCCCGTCTCTACTAAAAAATACAAAAAACTAGCTGAGTGAGGTGGCGGGCGCCTGTGGTCCCAGCTACACGGGAGGCTAAGGCAGGAGAATGGTGTAAACCCGGGACGCGGAGCTTGCAGCTGAGATCCGGCCACTGCACTCCAGCCTGAGCGACAGAGCAAGACTCCGTCTCAAAAAAAAAAAAAAAAAAAAAAAAGTCAAAAAATAACAGATGTTAGTGAGGTGTAGAGAAAAGGAAACACTTATACACTGTTGGTGGGAGTGTTAAATTAGTTCAACCATTGTAGAAAGCAGTATTCCTCAAAGAACAAAAAGCAGAACTACCATTCGACCCAGCAATCCCTGGGTATACCCAGAGGAATATAAATCATTCTACCCTGAAGACATATACATGCAAATGTTCACTGCACACTATTTACAGCAGCAAAGACTTGGGTGGCTTTCCAGGCTCAGAAGGAGGAGACTGAACAAAGGAACAAAGGCATGAAGACCCAGTGTACAATTTGGGAAGAGTCACTGGAACTAAGGCCCAGGGAAGAGGTAATGGCTGGAGAAGAGACTGAAAATTCAGACCCTCAGACTAGGGTTAAGTTGTAAAATACTGTGCTGAGGTATCCAAACTGGGTTCAAATACACTTATTGATCATCCATGTGCTAGGCATATTCTCTGTTTGTATATATTAGAACATGAACCTTCCAGGTCCTTGAAAATGCATGCTGGGTACTAAATGAAATGTTTCCAGCTGTGATTTTTTTTTTTTTTTTTTTGAGACGGAGTCTTGCTGTGTTGCCAGGCTGGAGTGCAGTGGCACAATCTCAGCTCACTGCAACCTTCGCCTCCCCGGTTCAAGCGATTCTCCTGCCTCAGCCTCCCGAGTAGCTGGGACTACAGGCATGCACCACCACGCCCAACTAATTTTTGTATTTTTTAGTTGAGACGGGATCTCACCATGTTGGCCAAGATGGTCTCAATCTCATGATCCGCCTGCCTCAGACTCCCAAAGTGCTGGGATTACAGGTGTGAGCCACCGTGCCTGGCAGAAATAACTTTAAAAACTTAACATTACAGGCTCACGCCTGTAATCCCTGTAAACCCAGCACTTTGGGAGGCCAAGGCGGGCGGATCACCTGAGGTCAGGAGTTTGAGATCAGCCTGACCAACATAGTGAAACCCTGTCTCTACTAAAAATACAAAAATTAGCTGGGCATGGCGGTGCACCCTTGTAATCCTAGCTACTCAGAAGGCTGAGGCAGCAGAATTGCTTGAACCTGGCAGGCAGAGGTTGCAGTGAGCTGAGATCTTGCCACTGTACCCCACCCTGGGCAACAGAGCGAGACTCCGTCTCAAAAAACAAAAACGAAAAAATTAAAAACATTATACAAATGTAAACTGCAATGATGACGAGGAGGAGGAATGTGGACTCCATATGAAATTCCCTCATGGTATCTGCACTAGAACATCTCTACTTTTCTTAAACCTCAAACCTCGCTCATCTCTTTGACCCTCAGTCTCTACAGAGGATCTGTTCTCCCACTCTCCAAAATTGCTCAAGGCCATCTGATATGAGTGGCCTCAATTTATTTTCAGATGTGCATGTGCTTTACTTGGGGTTTTGTTTTGTTTTGGTTTTTAGTTCAGTTTTTTTTATTGGGGTTCAAATAGGAGACAGTCGTGGGGAACCTAGAAGGGAAAATCTGAAAGCAAGCAAATACAACACCATACTGAGAATTGTACTATATATATATAAAAGAAACAATACAGAAACTTCATTCTGCTATCACAAAGCCTTCAAAGAAATGACGATAGATGCCTTAGTGAGGTTCACTAGAAGGGAAAAAGTTGGCAGATGTTTCCTACAGAAGGAAAAGCATGAGCAAAATTCTGGAGACCTGCCATAGCTTCTTATGCTTCTGGAGGCAGTATGGATTCAGGGTTTGGATGTCAGCAATCCCTGAAACCATGTTTCACAACTCTCCAAATGCCAGTTTTTTCATTAATAAAGTATAATAATTCATACCTCATGGGGCTGTTAAACAAGAACATAAAGTACTCAGCTATATGGTAATAGCTCAACAAAGCTTGGCCATCATTATTATTATTACTAGCCTGGCATGAATGAAGTATGAAGGAATGGTGGTGGGTGATGAGTGTGGGAGAAATCAGAGGTTACATCATAAAGGCTCTGATGGCCACATGAGGAGTATGGATCTTACCCCCTAAAGGTATTGGAAAGCTTCTTATATGGCTCTGCAATGGTGCAATTAAATTTATGTCTTGGAAAGATCACATTGGTCATGGTGTGCACATGTGGTTTTTGCCTATTCAGCTAAAAGCTCCTTAAAGCTTTTTCTGCCATCACAGTCTTACGCACCTAAGAGGCTAAATTATTTGCCAATTTGTGGTTGTTGAATTGTCTATTTCAGAACTACTCTGAATTATTAGGTTGAGATTGAATGAGAGGAGCAGAACTGGAAGTAGAGCTGACATTTAGAAAGTTTCTGCAGTAACCCAGACAGTAGATTGTGGTGACCTCAACAATTGCCCAGTTACCTTCAGGACCAAGTCCAAGTTCCTTATAATGGTGTAAAAAGCTGGCACAATCAGACCCCTGTTCTCAAAACAGCCTACCTCTCACTTGTCTTCTCACTTGCTCCACTTATGTACAATTATTTAAAGTTCTTGAAATATTCCTTTCCCTGTGTCTTCCCTCCATAGTTTCTCCTTCTGCATAGAATATTTCCTTTCCCTATCCACTTTCTACCTATTTCTTCTAGCTCCTATTCATCCTTCAAACCTCAGTTCAGATTTCACTTCCTCTAGGAAACCTTCAATGGCATTATCTTAGTCTTTTTGGCCTGCTATAACAAAACACCATAAACTGGGTGGCTTATAAACAACGGAAATGTATTTCACACAGTTTTGGAGGCTGGGAAGTCCTAGATCAAAGCACCGACAGGTTCAATGTCTGGTGAAGGTCCACACTCTGGCTCATAATGGTACATTCCCACTATATCCTCACGTGGTAGAAGGGGCTAACTAGCTCTCTGGGGTCTCTTTTACAAGCGTATTAATCCCATTTATGAGGGTTCCATCTCCAGTGATCTAATCACCTCCTAATGGCTCCACCTCATAATACTTCTGGAGGCAGAAGTATTAACCTTGACCTTAACTATAATACTTCTGGAGGCAGAAGTATTAACCTTAAGGGTTAAGATTTCAACACATGAACTGGCGGGGGAGGGAGGTGGGGATGGGACACAAATATTCAGACCGTAGCAGACAACTTGCTGTTTTAATGTAGAATGGATGACCCTCATTTCCCCAGAGCACTCCATGCTCTTCTATCAGGGAACTTATTAAAATCATGTAACATGTTTCTTGGTGACAAGAACTAGGTCTTTTGTTTCTGTAACTGAAGTGCTTAGCCCAGTATCTGGCATGTGACGTGCCCAGTAAATGTTTGCTGAATAAGTGAATCCATGTCTCTTGTTTGCCACTATTTGCCCACTGAATCCATTAAGTGAGTTTTCATAATGGATACCATTGAAAATTCAACCCTGAGAAGAACGACTTTGGTTGTGGACCCATAAAGTCTTAGAAATAGTGAAGCTCCTACTGTCAATCCTTGAAAGGGAACAGTGCAGCTGCTGTATGCCTTGAGAATGGGCAAAAGACAAGCGACAAAAAGAGCACCAAAGGCACCTACTTGTCCCTCTGGGCCAGGGCCTCAGCGTATTGGTCGGGCTTGACCTGGTCTCCTGGTACATCTTCCCAGTTTTTGGTGACTCCCTTCAGTTTCTCTGAGAGCTCCAGGTTACACTCCTTCTCTGCTTCCACCAGAGCTGCCATCCGCGCAGCTTCATTCTTTGCTAGCCTGGATTCCTGGAAAAAGAACAAAAAGTGAGAGGCCGCAAAATTTCTACCTAGGTTAGGAGCCCTAAGACCCAGGAACACTGATGAATTTGAGAGGGAAAGTAGAGATGGAAAAGGTGAATGCCAGAAGGCAGGGTAGTAGGAAAAGGAGTATGAATAAAAGAGAACCCCTAGCTATGGACTTTGGGAGCTCCTCACCTCCTGCAGAAGCTGGATCTTATTCTCCAAGAGCTCATAAACATGCTCCGTCTCCTGCTGTCGCTCCTCAAACTGGCGTCGGAGCTCAGCTTCATTCTGACTGTTGAGATTCTCCACATCAGCCCTAAAACCACAGAGCATTAGCCAGTCAGAGCCAGACATACAGTTTAGCAAGTGGAACCATTAAGGTTGTTCCAGTAATTCAGAGTGACACCAATAAGAAGAAAAATTGAGCATTTTTTCCCTCTACAGTTATCTGTGGAACTGAGCTCTTCAACTTCTTCAGGTTGAAAAAGTTCCAAACTTTTAGAAACTCTAACTTTGTGTTGTTTGTCAAGTAGTATATACTTGACTTCCTAGTGCCTTCATTATCTTTATAGCTTCCAGAGGAACTTTCGTTTGGAAGGCAAGTAGTCATCAAATGACTCACATTCACTGTCATCTGTCCTGGGACTCTTCCACTGACACTGCCTCCTAGAATGCTTTGCTAGTTCCTTGCCTTTTTTGCTATTTGAAATTCAAGTGTTCTTTCCATTTAGGTTGCTGGGACAGGATATCCATTTGGACAGCCACAGAAATGCTCTCTTCCTTTAAAACCAGTAATCCATAGTAGGCTGTCCTACATCTGGGCTACCTATCCAGAGTTCTATCCAGCTTTCCCATGGTCCCATGCAGAGACATTTAATCCATGAAAGCTCAAGATTTGGGCTGAGCTTTGCCTCTCTGATATCCCTAGGATTGAATGCCCAGGCGCTAGCATGAAGCGGGTAAGGTATCATCAACTTATTTATAGTGAACAACAGCTGCCCTCAGATGTCTGAGGATTAGAAATTTGGGAGCAATATCAGATGCTGAATGATTTTGATTCCTATTGGTTTTATTCCTGCTTTAAGCCATTTGTTGAGAACCATGGGCCATCTTCTTGTTCTCAGGACAAAGAACAATATTGAACTGGTATAGGCTTATGGGGCACTAAGACCAGTGGTACTTTAGTATTTGTCTCAGGGGGTTGTGTCCATGAAGAGCAAATGATGCTTCCCTAAAGATTACAGGATTCCTTGCTGCATAGTGGACACTACTGAGCACCATCCCAGGGGCTATATTTATCTTGAGCTCCTCTGTCATTATATAGCTTTTGGGGGGTATGAGGATCTTGACCACAAAAGAGACAAAAGTCAAGCGTATAACCCAAGACCCCCAAACACGCAGACCCCAGGAATCATCAACTTTTATTTTGAATCTATATTTGACTCCATATTCCTTGCTAGTGCAATAGATAACTACCAACTATAATCTATAGAGAATGGAAGTTACACATTTTCTGAGTAACTCCATTAGCCAGGAATGCCTTATTTAAGACGCTACGGCTGTTTGAAGTCAGAAGATCCTAAACTTTGGCCGGGCGCGGTGGCTCATGCCTGTAATCCCAGCACTTTGGAAGGCCGAGGCGGGTGGATCACAAGGTCAGGAGATCAAGACCATCCTGGCTAACACAGTGAAACCCCGTCTCTACTAAAAATACAAAAAAAATTAGCCAGGCGTGGTGGTGGGCGCCTGTAGTCCCAGCTACTCGGGAAGCTGAGGCAGGAGAATGGCGTGAACCCGGGAGGCGGAGCTTGCAGTGAGCTGAGATCACGCCACTGCACTCCAGCCTGGGCAGCAGAGCGAGACTCCGTCTCAAAAAAAAAAAAAAAAAAGAAGATCCTAAACTTTATGACAGAAGATGAGGGTTCTGCCACTGATTTGAGAAGAATATACCTTAGTTTTCTCATTTCTTAAAAATAGAATAATGTCACCTGATTCAAATGACATTTTTAAAAGTTTTTTAAATCAAAGCATTACACAAATTTCAAAATTTATTAATTGTCATTGTAAGTTGTTCTAACATTTATTAGCCTATTTAATGCCTTTAAATAGTAATACCAGCACATTGTGTGTAATTTAATTTGGTTTTAAATATTCTGAACTTGCTGGATTGTCATCCTAAATATCAAGAAATACTGTAGACGCAGAAAGAATGCCAGATCAGATTGATTGTGTACTGATCCCAGGACATAATCTGAAAACATTGGGTTTTTTTTTTTTTTTTGCATTTACATATTATTTTCTCTTATTTTTCAACTTTTATTTCAGCTTCAGGGGCTACTTGTGTAGGTTTGTTACCTGAGTATATTACATGATACTGAGGTTTGGGGTACAAATGATCCCATCACCCAGGTACTGAGCACAGTACCCAATAGTTAGTTTTTCAACCCTTCCTCCACTCCCCACCTTCCCACTCTAGTAGTCCCCAGTTTCTACTGTTGCTATCTTTATGTCCATGAGTACTTGTTGTTTAGCTCCTGCTCATAAGTGAGAACATGCTACCGCATTTGATTTTCTGTTTCTGCATTAATTTTCTTAGGATAATGGCCTCCAGTGGCATCTGTGTTGCTGCAAAGGACATGATTTCATTCTTTTTTGTGGTTGTATAGTATTCCATGGCATATATGTAAATGTGATGTAACACTTTTTAAAAATCCAGTCTACTGTAGATGGGCACCTAGGTTGATTCCATGTCTTTGCTATTGTGAATAGTGCTGCAATGAACATGTAAGTGTATGTGTCTTTTTGATAGATTTGTTTTGTTTTGGATGTATGCCCTAATGGGATATATCCAAATTAATGGATATATCCAATTAATATTTGGGTGCAATGGGATTGCTAGGTCAAATGGTAGTTCTGTTTTAGGTTCTTTGATAAATCTCCAGACTGCTTTCCACAGTGACTGAACTAATTTATATTTCCACCAACAGCGTGTAAGCATTCTCATTTCTATGCAGCCTCGCCAGCATCTGTTGTTTTTAGACGTTTGAATAGTAGCCATTCTGACTGGTGTGAGATGGTATCTCATTGTGGTTTTGATTTATATTTCTCTGGTGATTAGTGATGTGAAGCAATTTTTCATATATTTGGTGGGCATTTGTATGTCTTCTTTTGAAAAGTGTTTGATCATGCCTTTTGCTCATTTTTTAAATGGGGTTATTTGTTTTTCATTGTTCAATTGTTAAATTTCTTATGGATTCTGGATATTAGACCCTTGTCAGATGCTAGTTTGCAAATTTTTTTAGATTCTAGAGGTTGTCTGTTTACTCTGTTGATAGTTTATTTTGCTGTGCAAAACTCTTTAAATAAATCCCACTTGTCTCTTTTTGTTTTTGTTGCAATTGCTTTTGAGGACTTAGTCATAAATTCCTGAGGCCGATGTCCAGAATGGTGTTTCTTGGGTTTTCTTTTAGGATTCTTATAGTTTGAGGTCTTACATTTACATCTTTAATCCATCTTGAGTTAATTTTTATATGTGCTGAAAGGTAGGGGCCCAGTTTCATTCTTTTGCATATGGCTAGCCAGTTATCCCAGCACCATTGAAGAGGGAGGCCTTTTCCCACTGCTTATTTTTGTTGATTTTGTCGAAGATCAGATTGCTGTAGGTGTGTGGCTTTATTTTTGGGTTCTCTATTTGTTTCCATTGGTCTATGTGTCTTTCTTTCCTTTTTTTTTTTTTTCCCAGCAACATGCTGTTTTGGCAACTGTAGCCTTGTAGTATAGTTTGAAGTTGGATAGTGTGATGCCTCTGGCTTTGATCTTGGTCATTTGATGAATGACACTGGTAGTTTGATAGGAATAGTGTTGAATCTGTAGATTGCTTTGGGCAGTGTGGCCATTTTAATGATATTGATTCTTCCGATCCATGAGCATGGAATGTTTTTCCATTTGTTTGTGTCATCTATGATTTCTTTTAGCAGTGTTTCGTAGTTCTCCTTGTAGAGATCTTTCACCTCCTTGGTTAGATGTATTCCAAGGTATTTTTTTTTTTTTTAGTGGATATTGTAAATGGGATTGCATTCTTGATTTGGCTCTCAGCTTGAATGTTATTGGTGTGTAGAAATGCTACTGATTTTTGTATGTTAATTTTTGTATTCTGAAGCTTTATTGAAGTCTGAAAATATTTTTAATAATTCTAATACTTGTCATTTAACACTAAGTTTTTTAAAAACTATAAATTATAAAAGTAATCATTTGAGCAATGCAAATGTATATTAAAAAAAATTAAGTCTTCTCCCTATCATGGACTGTGATCTCACTCTTCCTCAATATATATACTTAATCAAGGAATTCCCACTAGGACAATAATATAGAGCTAACTCATTCTTTAATAATTGCATAATAGTCCACTGTGTAGTAATACCAAAATTTATTCAATCAAAATTTATTCAATCAATTGGTAATTGTTTCTAGTTTTTTGCCATTACAACTAATGATGCAATAAACATCCTTATACATTTATCCTTTCACACTAATGCTTTTATTTATAAGAAACAGATTCCTTCTAGGGATTGTTTGATCAAAGGAAATCCTCCTTTTTTACTATAACAGGTAGCACCACATACTAAAAATGTTGTCACAATTTACACTCACTGATAGTGTGTGAGAGTGCTCATTTTCCCCAAACGTTATCTCAGCCCTTGATGTCATTATAGGCTGACTGATACTTTTTTATAAAGCTTATTTGCATTTGCCTCTACTAAAAGTGGAAACATTCATTGTTTCTGTTTAATTGATTGCTGACTAAAAGGAAGTTTGCAATCTTAGGTCTGATGGATTTACCAACTTATGGCAAGGTCCATCTGACCTAGTAATAGACAGAGAGTCCAAGGGAAACACAGCATATGAAAATCTATTGTTTCAGTTCCTGAATCAGACACAGGATTCAAATGCCATAGATAGGTTAAGGAATTTGGTTCCAAATCTGTTGCTCTCAGATTAGCAAGCCAGACTCTGGAAAGGACCAGAGCTTAAAATTACAACTCACCATGTTTTATCCAGATGCTGTTTCTTGTCCTGGAGTTCTCGTTTCAAGCTCTCCACTTCAACCTTCAGCTCAATGTTCTGAAAAGCACACAGGCATTAATTGTTATTAACTGCCACAGACCCTCTATCCTGGATTCAGATTCCTATTTGAGTCTTGCCTTGGTCTACAGCCTCTCACCTCATCTCTGCCCTCTTCGTGACCCTTGACGTAGTTAGCTATTTAGTTGGATCAGCAATCTAGTCAAGGTAGAATAAACTGTACAGCTTCAGGATTTCCCCGAGCTACTTATCGATTTTCCCAACCTATTCATCATTACCCCTGGATCATGAACACTGCTCAAGCCTATTCGTTCTCTAAACCATTGCAGGACAGAGTATGTATTAAAATAAATTTTTCCTAACTAATACAGATTGTTCCTGAAAACCAAATTGCTAGAATAATACTTTTAAGAGAATTATAGTAATAGAATAATACTTTTAAATGCCTGGGGATTTCATTAGTTAAAGATATTTGGTTGTAAACATTTTTAAAAACAATGCTTTTATCATAAAATTGGAATTTTACAAATTAGGTTTGCTTTTTGAGAGGGAACTCTGATGGTAAAGTTACACAGGGAACAATTAATTTTTATTGAGGTGAGGAAGCAACAAGTAAGATTTGGGGAAACAGAAATAAGGAAACAAAAACATCCCAAGTGTGTCTGGTGCAGGTTAAGTGGCTTAGTGTGGGTAAAGAGTATAGAAAATAGTTTGCAACTAGTTTGTGAAAATCCTGCTAAGACAACTGGATAGGCTGGGCACGGTGGCTCACGCCTATAATCCCAGCACTTTGGGAGGCCAAGGTAGGCGGATCAACATGGTGAAACCCCGTCTCTACTAAAAATACAAAATTAGCGTTGGGCGAGGATGCATGCCTGTAATCCTAGCTACTCCGGAGGCTGAAACAGGAGAATCACTTGAACCCAGGAGGTGGAGGTTGCAGTCAGCCAAGATCATGCTGCTGCACTCCAGCCTGGGTGACAGAGCCGGACTCTGTCTCAAAAAAAAAGCAAAAAAAAAAAAAAAAAACTGGATAATAATCAGTAGAGATCAAAGACTCATCAGGGAGCTTTAAGCAAAGTATTGCCATGATCAGGCCCATGTTGAAGAAGGAATTATGAAGAAGATGGATGGGTCAGGGGCAACTGACCAGAATAGGAAGGGGGACTGTCTAAGGACAAGAGGTACAGGAAAAAAGACTCAAAAGACGTTTTAGAGACAGAAGCCACAGGCCTTGATGACTTTTGAGATTCAGATTAGACTGGAGGGAGGACCAAAGACAATGCTGAAATTTCTAGCATGTTGGTGGGAATGCATTCTATTAACTAAAATAGGGGCAGGTTTGTGGGGGAACCTAAGGAGGACTCTGCAAAATGTTAGTTGAGGGATTACTTTATTTCAGTTTAAACCTCAGCATACAAAGATGAATTAGTCCCGTCCCTGATGAAGTCCATAATACAGTATTAGGCAAGAAGAACGTTATTAATTAAAAAAGTAAAGAAGTCTTTAGATCAGAGGTTGACAGAGAGACTGAAGGTACAGTAGCTAAAGTATGAAAAGTAGTATTCTGGGTACTAAAACAGTAGGGAGGATTTTACTTTACTACCACCATATAATAACCACCAACACCTAGACTTCTAGAAGTCCAAGGCAACACACAATAGCAGCATATTGCCTACCATACTTGTGAAGACATTTCATAACCCATGTTTCCATGCAGGGTGGTTGAAACACAAATACTAATTGGGAAAAGTAGAAACCTGGTTTAGATATTTGAGAGTTACTTAGAATTAAAGAATTTTAGAGTTGGAAGGCAGTTGGACTCAAGGCATTTGAGATTATATTACTAGTACGTTTCTAGTGACATACTGAAAAGAATATTTGTTCCCCTCATAAGTAGGCACCTTTTGACTAAGGTTAGAACATTGGTTCAGATCCAGTGAGATGAAAATATCCTAATTTCTTCAAGGCTTACATTATAGCATGTAAGAAGAAAATGACAGCTCTGTCTTTTCAGGATATCCTTTAAAGTTATTATTTTATGAACACTAGATAGCATTACCAGATTTAGCAAATAAAAATATAAGATACCTAGTTCAATTTAAATTTCAGATAAACAACAAATAATTTGTTTCATTAGAAGTATATCCTTTGCAATATTTGAGATGTAACTTAAATGCTAAAACATTGTTTGTTGTTTATCTGAAATTTAAATTGAATTGAGTACCCTGTATTTTATTCTGCAATGCAAATACCAAAAGATTAACAAACGGAAACAAGCATATTTCAATTTTGTATGAGGAACAAGTCCAAGATCTCTATATCAGTTTCATGGCGTGGCACTGCGAGAATAATTCATCTGTACCAATTGATCAATCGGTAAAATAGAAGATTTGATAAACTGTTGCTATGTCCCCAGCTTTGTGGTCAATACTTAAAGGAATTCAAATGTCTTCATAAGAAATGGTCCCTAAGCTAGAGGCCCTTCATAGAGGTGAAGGAATATGCATTCAATTATGTGGCAAATGCAGAGAGGGAGCAATTTCCTCATCTGTAATATGCAGATAATTGTATCTTCCTCATTCATAAACCTACCTTAGAGGATTGTGAGGCATAAATAAATTAATACATGTAAAGGACTTAGGACAGTGTTTCTAACGCAGGTATAATTAAACTTTTAATTATAATAATATTATCACCATCATCATCAAGAACAACAGCATTATCATTTGGGAACACCAGTTTGCTTTCCATGAGACCATATATTTCAAGTGGATTCAGTGTTCAGGATATGGTACTGAGACAGAGGACTCTTAAGTTTATTATTATTTCTGCCACCAATTGATTCACTTCTGTGACCTTGGGTAAAATTCTGCTAAGGCTTCTCCACCTGGAAAATGACAAAGAATGGGCAAAAAGCTATTTAAATCTCATATGAAAGAAAATGGAATCTATAATTATGAAATGTTATTATCAATGATATTCCTCTGCCTGGCTAATTTATATAAATCAGAAAAGTCTGGATATGCTAAACCACCTCAGATAAGCCAAAACTGCTTGAGCAGATTTTTAAAAAATCTCATGTCTAAAAATACCTGAGTTCTCCAATGACTGGAGCTATATCGATGCCCTCTGCCTAGTTCTCAGTCTCATGATGGGACATAGGGAATCTCTATCAGGTGTAAACTGATCAACAGAAAGTTCCCTGAAAAGTCTCTTACTATTAATACTATTTTTGCACGAGGAATCTTTGAATATTCAAATAAAAGTAAATAAACAACAGGGAATGTGAGAGGCACTATGAAACCAACCTAAGGCCGGAAAGAATTAAGTCCAAATCCTGGCTCTATCACTTTCCTGCTAGGTGACCTTGGGCAGGTTAACTAATCACTATGAGCCTCAGTTTTCTCATAAGCATAGTGTGGTTGCTTTCTTTTTTAATGAAGACAAGTATTCACGAGGGATTCTATGAGGATTAAATGAGACAATGTGCATGATAAGCATAGAACAATGCCTTGCACAACAGTTCAGCAACTTGGATTCACTGTCCCTTCATGTCCAGGCTAACCAGTGCCAGTCAGAAACCTCAGCCTTACCAGGAAAAATACTTAGATCTAAAGGAAGAAAAATGGAGGACATAAATTAGTAGATTCTATCTGTTCTAAATCCCACTGAAGAAAATGAAGTCAATGCTTCGACCAATTTTGCCAAAGATTCACAGATTTGAAGACCTTGGTATTTCTGTGTTCTAGTTCTCTTAAAGACAAGGAAATTGAAATCCAGAAGGATTACCTCCAAGGTAAAAGCCGTAACTGAAACTAACCCTCCACTATTGCTTTAGCCTTTTACCAGAGAGACAAGCTCAGGAAACACTGCCCAGTTTTGTCTGATTTTGTAGAATGTGGTAAAGTATAAAATTAGAGAATGTGCTGTCTGAAGTTAGTCTTGAAATAATGTATGGAGGCAGTAAGTATAATGGTCAAGAGCATAGGTGAAGGCGAGAAGAGGGCTTGACAAGTCACCTGCCCTCTCTAAGTGCCTCATTCACCTCGTCTATCAAGGAGATAACAATGATATTAATCTACAAAGGATGTTAGGGAGACTAAATGAAATAATGCACAAAAATCACATTGCACAGTGCCTGGCATGCAGTCAGCATTCAGAAAATGATAACTATTATTAACTATAAAAACAATAACAATTTACCCACTCTGACTAGGATAGCTGAAATCCAGAAGGGGTTTCAAGGTAAAAACAATAATTTACCTCCAAGGTAAAGGCAGTAAGTAGAAAAGGAAAATGAAAAAGTCTATTCAAATAGATAATAAAGTTTATGAGTCTCACACAGAACTGCTAAAATGGCTTTATCTCCACAAGATTAAATCCTGAATATTATAATCAATTATTTCAGTGGATCAAAGTGATTTAATTTCACAAGTACTACAAAATCTTACCCCATGAAAATGCAAGGACAAACCAGTTTACAGTATCTTACATCAAAGTCTAACCTTCTTGCACCTTCTTTCTCTAGAAAAATCATCATATAGCTATCATATTTATTCATGCTCCATTAGTAAATATTCATGTGTAAATTGCTAAATTCTAAGTATAGCATAAGTAGATTCCAAATTAACTGCATTTGCTTATTTTATCACCAAGTCTTCTTGGCTCTTTGTCAAGATATCTAAGGAAACTTATGGACTCAAGAAAGGGTAGATGGGAAGAGAAAGCACTTCTTTTTCTTCATGCCTGCAAAGGAGTATTCGCCCATCTAACTCAAGAAAAAGTTTCAATGATGAAGCTGAAATTAAACTTTTAGTATAATGTTAGTACCTAGAACTAGAGCACAGGGCTAACAAGTTTATGGATTAACTGTGTTTAGTCAGACTTTCTCTGTGTCCACAGCTTGTTTTGTTTCTGGAAACATCACTTGACCAGAGTCTTAACACCAATCCATGTTAAATACAGGATTCTACTGAAATGATTTCCACACTGGTGTTTACTGCAAAGTGCAAAATAGGATTAGGTTAAAAGCAACCAGCAGTAACCAATTAGCTAACTCCTTTCCAAGGCTTCAAGTTTAACTCTATCACTTGTTCCATTGCTCATATAATCCACAATATGGCTATCTTTTTAAAAAGTATTATTTTCAAAATCTTGCCCCAATAGAAGCCATGGCAGAGTGAATCCTTAAAAACTACTTTTTACAAAAACAAAGAGAAATGGCTTTTCCTAATCAATTTTTAAAAATATTAATCCAAAATTAATTATTTCATCATCAAATGCTGATTATTGTCTATTATTCTAACTTGGTCAATAGTTTGCACACTGCCTCCTATGTAATACTAATATTCCACAAGACATTTCTGCAAGTAGTGGAATGAGAAGTTTCAATCGAATGCAATGTAGTCATCGCCAGGGAGTGTTAACAAATCCATTCGGACTCTCAAAGGATTGATTCTCCATACTTAGCAACTCTCTTAGTGTTGAAAGGGATTCAGAGGTCCTGTAAGGAATAATGGAGATGTCTGATGTGTATTCCTTATACTTGGTATGTCTGCAATCCAGTTGAGAGGATGAGAGCAAAACACAAAGGTATGAATTTAAAATGCTAACGGTGATGTTTGGTGAGGGAGTTCAGATATGGTTCAAGTTCCCAAGTAAGATTTAATGTGTAAGTAAGATATAGAGGGGTAGAGACAGTATAGATAAGGAAATATGGTAGTAAGAGTGAAACTGCTATACAACCCAAATGTACAAGTACCATTTGGTAGCTCACTTCCTTCAAGCATAAATATTTAATACAGCAAAGTTCTAGAACAATTTTTAAAACTTCATCCATTAACAGATGATTGGATAAACAAAATGTGGTATATATACAATGAAGTATTATTTAGCCATATAAAGGAATGCTACATGTCACTACATGGGTGAACCTTGAAAATATTATGGTAAATGAAAGAAAGGCAGTCACAAGTCACAAAGAACCACATATTGTATCATTTCATTTATATGAAATGTCCAGAATAAGCAAATCCACAAAGCATAGATTAGTGGTTGATTGTAGCTGGGGGAATAGGAAAATTCGGTGCTGACGGCTGATGGGTCAGGGTTTCCTTTTAGAGTGATAACTGTCCTAAAATTCATTGCAATAATTGCCGCACAACTCAATATACTAAAACACCGGTGTGTACGGAATTCTACACTTCAAATGGGTGACTTGTAATGGTATGTGAATTATATTTCGATGAAGTGGCTATGAAAATGTTTCAAAAGGCCCTAGGAAGTAGTTTATAATGAAATGATAATACTTATTAAATTAAATATACACTTAGAAAGTGTTTGGCAAATGTATTGCCTTCAAGTTCCTCTAACAGAGATTACTTATCACTGGATATTTCCAAATCTCTCTCCAATCTTGCCCCTCGTCTTCAGCCCTCTTCCCCACCCTCCCGGGTTACCACTCTATTAGGTATTTCTTCCTTCTCCCTAGGACTGGAGTATATGAATCGTCTCATATCTGGTTTCCCCAACCTGAGTCCCTCTACTGCTTCATTTTTTCCTAAAGCATAGCTCTGGTTATTTCATTCCCTCTGTTCAAAAAGCATTTAATATGTGATGCAGGTCCAGCTAAAGAAGAAAAAGGAAAGAAAGAAAAAACCTTTTAATGATTTTTAACTGCACAGCAATTAAATTTTACACAACTGGCCTGATAATAGAGTCTATTCAAAATTTGACCTCAATCTACCTATCCAGCTTTATCTCCATCATTATCTGCTAGCCTAACTGGATTTCCCAAACATGCCCTATGCTTCTCGGTGCCACATCATTGTGTGCCCTTCAGCTTCAAGGTTAAATGCCATGTCCCCTGTGAAGCCCGCCTTTATCTCTCCAAATTAAAAGTAATTTCTCATGATGTGACATTATGAGCTTTCAAATTTCTTTTCATACTGCAACACTGTCATCCTGTGTAAATGCTTCATATTTCTACACCTGCCTTATTTACCCGTTTAAATTGCAAACTCCCTAAGGACAGAGGTAATGATGGTGTGGCAGAACTAGCCAGGTGCATGCTTCTTAAGATATTGCCTCTCAGCGTTGTCATGCTGGGGCAGGAATTTCAGGATAAGTAAACCTAGGTTCACATACCTTTCTGCCACTTCCTAACTGGGGGACATTTTTGTGTAAATTACTTAACCTTTTACAACCTAATTTCCTCATTTATAAAATAGGGGTTGCAAAAATTACCTCAAAGTTTGTAGTAGGAATAAATGAATTTTTGTAAAGTACCCAGCACAATGTCTGATACAAATAACCGGCAGCTCGGGCGCAGTTGTTCACGCCTGTAATCCCAGCACTTTGGGAGGCTGAGGCGGGTGGATCACTTGAGGTCAGGAGTTCGAGACCAGCCTGGCCAAACTGGCAAAATGCTGTCTCTACTAAAAATACAAAAATTGGCCGCGCGGGGTGGTGGGTGCCTGTAATCCCAGCTACTCGGGAGGCTAAGGCAGGATAATCGCTTGAACCCGGGAGGCAGAGGTTGCAGTGGGCCAAGATTGTGCTGCTCTACTCCAGCAGGGGTGACAGAGTGAAACTCCACCTCTAAAAAATAAAAAATGTACTCCAGCCGGGGTGACAGAGCTAAACTCCACCTCAAAAAAATTTAAAAATAAGGGCTAGGCACAGTGGCTCATGCCTGTAATCTCAACACTTTGGGAGGCTGAGGCAGGTGGATCACGAGGTCAGGAGATTGAGACCATCCTGGTTAACATGCTGAAACCCCATCTCTACTAAAACTACGAACAATTAGTGGGGCGTGGTGGCGGGCGCCTGTAGTCCCAGCTACTCGGGAGGCTGAGGCAGGAGAATGGCATGAACCTGGGAGGCAGAGATTGCAATGAGCCGATCTTGCCACTGCATTCCAGCCTGGGTGACAGAGCGAGACTCCATCTCAAATAAATAAATAAATAAATAAATAAATAAATAAATAAATACTTTTTCAGGTTTTTGTTTTGTTTTTGTTTTTTTGATGGAGTCTTGCTCTGTTGCCCAGGCTGGAGTGCAGTGGCACGATCTCGGCTCACTGCAAGCTCCGCCTCCCGGGTTCATGCCATTATCCTGTCTCAGCCTCCCGACTAGCTGGGACTACAGGCGCCCGCCACCACGCCTGGCTAAGTTTTTGTATTTTTAGTAGAGACGGGGTTTCACCGTTTTAGGCAGGATAGTCTCGATCTCCTGACCTCGTGGTCCGCCCGCCTCGGCGTCCCAAAGTCCTGGGATTACAGGTGAGCCACCGCGCCCTGCCGACTGTTTCAGTTTTAAGCTAAGAGTGTTCTCTAATAGGTATATTATTGACCCATTGACAATGAAAGATCGCATACACTTTAGGATTCCAGCCTCCTCTTCTACTGCTCATGCTCTCAGGTAAGAAGGGCTAAACATCCTACTCCTGTGCACTACGTGGAGCTCAGAAACACTGACTTAAAATCTCCAGATCTTAAGCTGAACGTTTTAGAGGGAAAATTGAGTATGGACCCAGTATTAGATGGTATTATGGAATTAGTTTTAAGCTTTTTGGATACAATAATGGTACTGTGGTTATGTTTAAAAACAAAGCCTTCGCTGGGAGGGTTACATTCTGGTATCTTTCCAGATAAAATTATATGATGCCAGAGAGTTGCTGTAAGGGGTGGAGGAGGACAAGATGGGGAAAGAACAGTGCAGGGAGATCACTGAAAAGAACAGCAAAATGTTGGGAACCGTTGAAGGTGAGTGATGGGAACATGGCTCCCTGGTAAATGGGACACGTACATAGGGAGGTACTCTTCTCATAGTCTTTGTTTATATTTGAAAATTTTCAAACTTACATAATGAGAAGTCAAAAGGGGCATTTTCATCCCAAAAAAGTAAATGTCCATATTATTTTTTATTTTTTCATTTTCATTTCTGGAATTACCTAAACTCAGGTCATAGACAGCAATGAAAATTCGGCTCCCTGTGGCAGCTTCTTTCAGCCACCAGACTTACATAGACTCAGTGGTGCGGAGTCCGTTTCCCAATACTGAAGGATAAAGAAAATTAAACCTGCCTCTAGGCACGTCTTAAACTTGGGAGACTCAGAATACAACAGAGTATGGGTCACAGGGAGGAAAGAAGAGATGCAGAAATAAATTAAAAACAAGATTTGTTTAAAGAGGAACTGCAACTTCTTTAATTGGGCAGATTGAACCAATAAAAGCACAGTTCTCTCCCTTCACCTCTTTAGTCTCTTCGACTTTCACATTGTTTCACTCACTCTCTTCCTCTCCCTTTCACCCGCTCACCTTACCCAACTTGAACTGTGCCCTCTGATCTGACACAGGATAACGATGACATCAGTCATTATCCGGCAGCCATTTTTTCTGATAACTAAAATTCTGAGTGATGATAGTTCATGGTGAGATAATTTCCAAGACCTTGCTAGCCATTGGCGGCACTACTCTCCATTAAAGACAAGTGCATTTATTGACTGAGAAATCAATCATACAAGTGTCCCTGGAGGCCACCAAGGCTTTGCCTGAACTGTTCTCAGCCTATGATGGTTTCTCTTTCTAAACCTGTTCTTCTAGGTTCAGCTCAAACATTCTCTCCTATACAAACCTTTCCCCAACCTCCCAGTCAGAACTAATAATTTGTTTTCACTTCAGCTGTACTTAGTTTATAATTTATATGACTATAATTTAATAACTGAGACTCTTCTGATAGTACAAAGAGGTGCTATCATAACTACCTCTGGGCAACAGGCAAAAATCAAGACTGTCCTCAGTAAACCAGCATTCATACGAGGTCATCTGATGTTTACCTCTAGTATAGCACTCATCCGTCTCTGCCTTGCATTGCTTATTTAAAATGTCTGCTTCCCCTTCGAGGTTTTAGAAAAGTTCTTTGCTCACAATAACTCTTAGTATAAGTTTCTGGAATAAACACTTTGTTATCACTCTTGAACTGATGACTTACATTTTTGTTTTGGCATTTAACTTCACATTTGTACATTCATGTGTATGCATTTCAACTCATCTACAAGCTTATATCCTTCCAAGTTTGCTGCTGGGCTAAGAGCAGACATTCAAAAAATAATAATAGGCCAGGCATGGCGGCTCACGCCTATAATCCCGGCACTTTGGGAAGCCAAGGCTTTGGGAAGCCGAGGCAGGTGGATTACTTGAGGTCAGGAGTTCGAGACCAGCCTGGCCAACATGGTGAAACCTCACCTCTATTAAAAATACATAAATTAGCCGGGCCTGGTGGCAGGCGCCTGTAATCCCAGCTACTCAGAAGGCTGAGACAGGAGAATTGCTTGAACCCAGGAGGCGGAGGTTGCAGTGAGCCAAGATCGCGCCACTGCACTCCAGCCTGGGCAAGAGTGAGACTCTGTTTCAAAATAAGTAAGTAAGTAAGTAAATAAATAAATAAATAAATATAAAAATAAATTAAATAGTTTTTAAAAAAAACCTTGATGGCATACCAGCATACATTCATTGATAAAGTCGACAAAAAAGTATTGGAGATTAAAGATTGCCAAAACCTAAATGCTTTTCTTGGCATCATTGTCTTTGACCTCAAGGAGTTCTCAGTGTAATCAGAGTTGCGTTAAGGTCAGTGAGTGACGGAAATGGGTACTGCACCTTTGCAAGATAGTAGGAAGCAAGCCAGAGAGGAGCTGGCATTCCACAAAAGAGTATTTGGGACAAAAATCAACATGACCAAATCCCATTCTAATCAATTATGTAAACTAAAGGAATTTTTAAAAAATAATTTAGCAGGAGGAAGAGTTTCAAAATCTCATAGGGAGTCCCTGATGTAACTCCTGATTATTCACCCAAAGTGAAAAGTAACTATTAATGAATGGGTTTTATTTTCAAACCTTTCATTTTTAGAATCTTATCTCTTCTAGGAAAAGTATAGTACATACATATTTTTTGTATGCAGAGTGAATTTCTTCTCCAGGCTTCTCTGACATCAATGGGGCAAGGTCATAACTATAAAACAGGGAGAAGCACTGAGCATTTTCAGAAGGGACTCTATCAGTCTTGACCAAAAGACAAAGGACTGGTCATTGCAGGATCCCTAGAAATACATTTTAGTGGCTTCCAAGTGAATTCTTTAGTAAATGGAGTTTCTCTCCATTCATAAGTTTTAGAGCAAAAATGAAGCCTTAGTGGGTCTAGATATCTGGCTAACATTAGCTCCCTGTGTGACCTTAAACTAGTCGTCCCCAAAGCTTTATGTTTTTATACAATTAACTTGAATTACAGCCTCTCCTTCTTGCCCATAAAAACGATAATATCACCTGCATTACTCATCTTTTACGCTTCTGTGAGACACCTAGCCACCAAGCAGAAGGTGTTCAAATGCAAAGAATTGAGTTTTTAGACTTTAATGTGAAGCGGAAGAAAGCCTTGATTCAGATGCACAATCTCTACCTTTCTACAGATTCCACATTTGCTGTCTTTTACTAGTGCAGTTAAGTCCCAAATTAGAAACATAAGTCACCCCAACATGTGACAAGTGTCCTTCGTTGCCAAAGAAAGGACAGCGGGGCTGTGTCCTCAGCCTTAGCAACCAGAAGATTCTGCAAGACCAGGACACTCTCCTGCCAGAGCCTGCTTTAGTGTCCAGTCCTGTTCTCCAAAGAGATGGAAAAAACCAAGTGGAAAAGTTTCAGTTTATTCAATGTAAGGCTCCATATTCAAATGGCAAAACTGCTCTGTTCAGGTCATGTTTCAAGCCCAACCTATGTCAGTCCTTAGTAAAAGCTTCAAAGCAATATCAATCCTTTCCCAGCCTGGTTTACCTTGATTAGACAAACACAGATATCTATGTCTGAGAAAGCACTGAGGCCATGGATGAGTGCTAAGGAGATTAGGTGTTTGGATAGACACAGCTAGTGTGTGTGTGTGTGTGTGTGTGTAGACAAAGAGACAGAGGCAAAGACAGAGACAGTGCTCATTGGGCAGAGGACAGAGTAGCTGAGACAGTATCATTTGTTCATTTGTTTTTTCATAAAATACTTAGTAAGCACCTACTTTGTATGTGCAGACACTTTAATAGGTACTAGAAAGAGCAAGATAGACAGAATCGGTCTTCAGAGAATTTACAGCCAATGGAGGTAACTAAACCAATGATTATCATAGCATGTAACAAACAAAAGAGAACCCAGAATCAGACAGCTGTATGGAAATGCACACAGGTGGCAGACATAAATAGCAGAAGATACACGAATCAATGCGGGTCCATCATGGAACTCCTAGCTCTAGTCTCTAAACCTAGGCTCCTACTCGACTCAACTCCTACTCTAACTCAAGATATACCATACCTTGGTTTGCTCTTTCTCTAAGCATCCCAGATCTAGTTTTCTAGGGAGCAGGGATATAAATCTACATTTATGTGAAACTACAGCACCCCCAAGGGAAAATAAAGAATCCAGTGCTATTCTAGTAATTTTAGGGCAGTGGTACAGTACAATGTAAAGTATAGGCTTTAGAACTAAATTGGTCTGGGTTCAAATATGAGCCCTCTCACATTCTATTAGGTTGAACCATATAAAAATGGAGATATTCAATCATTTTTTACAGTTTCATTTAGTTCAGCTCTGTATTCTAGAGGTAAATCACTTTAACCTAAGTTTCATTTCCTTCTGTTGTTAGTTTTTTTTAATGGTGCTAAAACCCCTACCTTTCAGGGTAGTAAATGAAAAGATGTAAAAAAAAAAAAAAAAAAAAAAACCTGACATATAGTGGGTGTTCAATAAATGTTAGTTTTCCCAAAGGTAGTCAGATGCATGAATCATAATAAGAGGTATTTCTGGTCAACACTAAGCTTAAGAACCCGAGAAAAGATATATTAAAATGAGACATCTTTGGGTTTTGATAGTGGGGGAGGCTGTATATACACGGGTATGTATGTAGGGACAGGCAGTAAATAGGAAATCTCTGGCTCTTCTGCTTAACTTTGCTGTGAACTTAAAACTGCTCTAAAAAAATCTGACCCGGCCTGGTGGCTCACACTTGTAATCCTAGCGCTTTGGGGGTGCTGAGGCAGAAGGATCCCGCGAGCCCAGGAGTTTGAGACCAGCCTGGACAACATAGAAAGACCATATCTCATTTAAAAAATTAAAAATTAAAAAATAAAAAACAAAATCCATTTTTTAAACAAAAAGAAAAATGGGGGAAAATGAGGTGTTCTGTTTGTTTTATTTAGACTCTGAGCACAGAGTTCCCAAGATACACTCTGCTGTGGTATTCACACTGATCTCCAATTAAACCCTTCTCAGTGTGTCATGAGCTATTCATTCCCTATAGTCACTCTGTTAGAATCTTGGTCGTGTCCCAGAGGCCTCTGTTGATGTGGCTCAACTGAGCTGGCAAGTGAGAAAACATACACATAAATACCAATGATCTCAGTGATTATCTCCCCTCCCCAGGACATTCCTTAGCAGAACCAATCTCTCTCACTTGGCTGGAGCCTCTCTGTTCACAGATAGGCCCGGCTGGGCTAAACTTAGCAAAGGGCAGGCCTCCTGCAAAAGCCAGGGGTAAGGCTGGAGCCCCTGCAATGCCCCAGGACACCTTGTGTGGAGACAGGAGCCCAGCCCTGCCGAAGTTGCTAAAGGGGATGTTCAGAATGTTTGTTTTTCTCAGCTATTTAGGAACTGGAGCTCAAGGGAACCATCCTTTACTTCCTTAACTTCTCACATAAATGTTATCTTGGGCAGCAGCTATAGAACTGGAAACAAAGTAAAACCTTCCTTTGGAATATAGAAACTATATTAATTTTTCTACAGATAAATTGTTGCATAGGAAACCTGCTAAATATTTTTAAATTATCTGTGACATCTAACATAATCTGACATTTATCCCCAAATTCAGCTTTCAATTCTGGATTGAAATATACTTTGATCTGTTCTCTAAAAAGGACAAAGCCAGTCACTGGTGTTTTGCAAAGTTTAGGACCATTTTTCCTACACAGAATCTCACACAACAAACAGACAAGATATTAGAAACTAAGTTCTAATATCTAGCAGTCACTCCTTCCCTGGAAGCCTGGCTGTGTCCTGAAGCCAGGTCCTATGACCAGGCAACCCTTCTGAAGCTCTGCTTCCACTAGGGACAGCACTTACCCTACAGATGTGCCATCCAGGATGGCAGGCCTGAGCCACATGTGGCCATTGAACCCTTGAGATGTGACTAGTCTGAGTCAAACTGTGCTGTAAGGATTTCAGACTTAGCACACACTGGATTTCAAAGACTAACTACAACAAAAGAATGTGACATCTCATTAATAATTTTAAAATGTTGATTTCATGTTGAAATGGTAATGTTTTAAATATATTATTAACATTAATTTCACATATTTCTTTTTACTTTTTTTAATGTGGCCATGAGAAAAATTTAAATTACATGTGTGGCTTATATTTACGTTGGACAGCACTGCTCTATAAGATGTTAGAAAAAAGACATATTTGCTTTCAGTACTTTGCATTAAGACATAGTGTAACCTGCATCACAGTTAATCCTGTGGTCTCATAGCATCTTAGAGAGTTTTGTGGGGTGCTGGCATCCATCAACCATCAAAATACCAAAATGACTCTAGGTAATTGTAAGTGAAGCAAAACCATTGGGTAGGGATGATAACAGGCACTGCACTTAACAGGAGTCAGCGTATCACAATGCTGCTCAGACTATGTTCAGACACTAAACTCTAAGTGTCATGAGGGCAGGGACTCCCTCTATCTTCTCATCATTGTAGCATCGCTAGCACAATGCCCACACTTAGAAGATAATGATATATTTATCAAACAAATGGATGTTGTTCAAAATAAAAATATAGCCCTCTTGAAAAACAATTCTCCCTGTCAAACACTTCCTCTTCTTACTGTTTCTTTTCTCAATTTTTTTGCTTCCTACTTCCACCAACCCCTCTTGCAGAGACTGCTCCATTCCAGTAAAAGGCAAAGGTTCAACTGGAGTCCTCCAAAGTCAGCTGGGCCTAAGGTTTGGGTAGGCAATTGCGGAAGAGCACAGAGAAGGAAAGATGTCAAGTAGTGGTGATAAGAAAAGGCCCACTTGGGCCGGGTGCGGTGGCTCACACTCACATAATCCCAGCACTTTGGGAGGCTGAGGTGGGCAGATCAAGAGATCAGGAGTTCGAGACCAGCCTGGTCAACATAGTGAAACCCCATCTCTACTAAAGATACAAAAAATTAGCCGGGCATGGTGGCGCATGCCTGTAATCCCAGCTACTTGGGAGCCTGAGGTCAGAGAATTGCTTGAACCTGGGAGGCAGAGGTTGCAGTGAGCCGAGATCGTGCCACTGCACTCCAGCCTGGGCAACAGGGAGAGACTCCGTCTCAAAAAAGGAAAAAACAAAAAACAAAAATAACCCCAAAACATAAGAAAACACTGGCAGTCTCTCACCACCATATCAGTCCATCTAAGGCATCTCGGGTTACATTCTCTGTCTTTCCACTTATGACCATAGATCAACTATCCATGCTCCTATCTAAAGCCAAATCTTCCATTTATGTATTAATTAAGTCCTATTCCCCCTACCTCTCAAAGGCACCACTTAGAAGGTCTCCCCTTTTTCTCTTTATCAGTATTTCACTTTCTAATGGAAAATTCTATTGGCATACAAACATGCTATTATTCATATATCTTTCTAGAAATCCACTATGGACCTCATACCCTTATCAGGTATGCCCCATTCTTTTCCTCTCCTTTGAAACAAAACTCAAAGTAATTATTCATTCTCATTGACTCCAATTCTTCTCCTCACATTGTTTCCTAAACCCACTGCAAGCAGGCTTTTGTCTCCACCACTCCACCAGAATTACATTAATCAAGATCACTAATGACATCCATGTTGCAAAATCCAAAGGTCAATTCTTTTTTTTTTTTTTTTTTTGAGACAGAGTCTCGCTCTGTCGCCCAGGCTGGAGTGCAGTGGTACAATCTCGGCTACTGCAGCCTCTGCCTCCCGGGTTCAAGTGATTCTCCTGCCTCAGCCTCCTGAGTAGCTGGGATTACAGGCATGCACCACCACGCCTGCCTAATTTTCGTATTTTCAGTAAAGACCAGGTTTCATCATGTTGGTCAGGCTTGTCTCGAACTCCTGACCTTAAGTGATCTGCCTGCCTCGGCCTCCCAAAGTGCTGGGATTACGGGCGTGAGCCACCATGCCTGGCCGGCCAAAGGTCAATTCTTAATCATCATATTACTCAAGCTCTCAGCAGGATTTCGAAAGGTGGATCCTGTCCTCTTCCACTATACACATTCTTCATTTGGCTTCTGGGACTCCAGACTTTTTCTCCTACTTCACTGGTTTGTATGTTCTCTATCTCCTTTTCTGATTCTTCCTCCTTTCTCCAAATTACTAACGTTTGAGCTATACAGGGCTTAGTCTCTGGTCCTTTTCTCTTCCACCTGGGAAGGTCTAACTCCAACTCCTTTGGTGATCTCCTATCGTTTCATGGCTTTAAATATTTAAATTTAATATTTAACCATCTATTTGCTGATAACTCCCAAATTTATGTCTCTAGCCCAGCCCTATTTCCTGAACTTCAGACTTACATATTCAATTGCTTACTTAATATTGTCACATAAAATGTCTAGCAAATAGCTTACACACCAAATTTCCAAAATTCTCCTATTCTCCACCTTCAAATCTGCTCCATCTATAGCCTTCCCTATCTCAATTATGGCAACTCCATTCCAGTTGCTTACGCCAAAAACCCTGGAGTTTTCCTTGATTCCTTTCTTTCTCTCCCATTCCACATCCAATCCATTGACAAATCCTTTTAGATTTGCTATCTTTACCATTTGTTCCCACATGCATCACTATTACCTAAGTGTGATCGCCATCAGCCCCTACATACCATACTGCAGTGTCTTCCTAAGAGTACTCCTGGTGTCTACTTTTGTTCTCCTCTGGCCTATTTGTAACACTGTAACCAGATTTATCATTTCAACAGTCAGACAGGACTAGCATTTGTTAGACCCCTCCTCTGCTCAAAACCCTTCAGTAAGTTCCCATGTCACTCTGAGTAAAAGCTGAAGTCTTTAAAATCATCTACAGGGACTTACTACACAAGCCCCATACCCTCTGAGGCCTCATCTTCCAGCATGCTTAATCTTGATGCTTTGTCAGCCACAGTGACTTTCCTGATGTTTCTCTGCCTGGAATATTCTTCCCCCAGTTCTCTGTTTGGCTAACTTCGTCATCTCCTTCAAGTTGCTATTTAAAAATTACTTTCTATGGCATAGCCACTTTGGAAAATAGTTAGACAGTATCTATTTAGAAAATAGGCAGAAATACCGATTGGGCATCCCTAATCTAAAAATTCAAAATCCAGCATGTTCCAAAACCCAAAACTTTTTGAGGACCAACATGCCGCCTCAAGTGGAAAATTCCATACCTGACCTCGTGAAGGGTTGCAGCAAAAATGCAGGCACACAACACAGTTTATTCAGCATCCCCAAGAGAAAAATAAAATTACCTTCAGGCTATGTGTATAAGGTGTATATGAAACATAAATAAATTTCATGTTCAGACTTGGGCCCCATCCCCAAGATATCTCACTACATATATGCGAATATTCCAAAATCTGAACAAATCTGAAACGCTTCTTGTTGAAGCATTTCAGATAAGAGATATTTAATCTATCTATACTTATTACATAACCTAACCATTCCACTACTGGGCATTTACCTAAAAGAAATAAAACAAAGACTTGTACATGAATAATCATAGCAGCTTGATCCATAATAGCCTGTCACTGAACACAACTCATACATTCATCAATAAATGAATGAATAAACAAATTGTATTATATTCATACAATGGAATACTACTCAGCAATAAAAATGAATGTACTACTGATACAAATAACATGGATGAAACTCTAATGATTAGTGATATTGAGCATGAGAATTTTTTCAAATATTTGTTGGCTCCATGTATGTCTTCTGTTCATGTCCTTTGCCCATTTTGTAGTTGGGACAGGGTCTCGATCTGTTGCCCAGGAGTGCAGTCTGATCACTGGAGGTCAGTGATGCAAACACAGCTTACTGCAGCCTTGACCTCCTAGGCTCTAGCAGTCCTCCCACCACTGCCTCCCAAAGTGCTGGAGTTTCAGATTTGAGCCACCACACCTTTGCTCATTTTCCAAGTGGGACAAGACACCCTCTTCATAGGACTATTACATGATTGAGATTAAATATGTGTAAAATGCATAAATGGTGCCTGGCTTATAGTAAACACTAAATGGATTTCTTCTTCCATAGGATTTAAATAGGGAGCAATTTTTTTTCTGTCAAGAGCTGATCAGAAATAAATGAGAAGCATTTAAATGCCCTCCTTCCCCTGCCCCAAGAGGACTTTCACTTTCCAACATTCTATGTATTTTATTTATTTATAATATCTATTGTTTATTTTCTGTCTACTCATGACAGAATATAAGTTCTATGAGGATGGGAATGGCTGTATGTGCTTATTATATGACCTAACAGTTCCACTACTGGGTATTTACCCAAAAGAAATAAAACAAAGACTTATACATGAATATATTGTTATATACTCCAGTCACTTCCAATAGAATCTAGAACACAGTAGGGGCTCAGAACATATTTTTAAATGAATGAAGCCTAATGTTTAGTTTAAACTAGGATTGACCTATTCTTATCCTCGGCAGGGACAGAGAATAACTAATTACCACTTGTCACATATTGAGACTTCAGGTACCTAAAAGGCACTATTAGGTCACCTCTAAGTCTGTTTCCCCTCAAAGTGAAAATCCCAGTTCCATTGCCCTTTTCACAGAAGTCTCATTTTCTAACTTTTTTAGTTTGGTTTGACTAATTTCCTATTTCCTCTGAATTCTGGAGTTCCAAACCAGACTCAGCACAAGTCTAACAGGGCAACCTACAGAGATAAGGACAGCCCAGGCACACTGCACATGGCAAGTTGCACCTGTTTTAAGAGTAAAAATGAGGTCAATGCCACCTTGTACTGCAGATACCTCAATGAGACAATGCCACCCCTTCTCCCACAATCTTGGCAAAAGTCACTATGAAAATAGATATCATTTTACTAGGGCCCTTTCTTTCTCTCCAGTCAGACCTAACACAATGTAGTTATTCACTGGAAAACATCATTTGCATTTGAAAGAGTTACTAACTAAATTCTAAAGAATGTACCAAAGCCTTACTTAACTGTAGAATGAGGCCCAGTATCGCTGCTGGGATACCAGGTACTCTCCCTGAGCCTATCAATGGCAAATTTGGTCCTGTGAAAAATGGGAACAAGACACCCACTTCATAGGACTATTATACGGTTGAAATTAAATATTGGTAAAATGCATAACATGGTGCTTGGCACACAGTAAACACAAAACAGATTTCTTCTTCTATAGCATTTAAATGAGAAGCATTTAGCATTTACTTTCCATGTGCATAAGTGAATTTGAGAAAAGGGGATAGAGGATATGGGGCAAAGAAGGACAGAAAGGGCCTAAGAGTAGGAAGAATTTAATACCAGAAGATGGGACAAGACCTGGGTCCAGAAACCTCTTCTGCAGATAAGGTAGCTGCAAATGACAGGGAAGGAGTCCTCAGGCTGCTTTCCTTATGGCCATTTATTTTCCTGCATCTTATATCGAGAACCTTAGGCACTGGTTAAGACCCTGTCCCCTTGCAGCAGTAGAGAAAACAGGAGGAGGGAGACGGGAGGTAGAAATTTGGAAGCCAGCAATTGAAGGCCAACTCAGAAAGCCTCAGGTGGAATTCCATTCCTAATTGACATCACCATCCTCTAACTGCAGCAATGCTCACCAGCCCTTTTATGTGCTCCCTACAGAACCTAGCTTTCACACAGCTGAAGGAACCTGTCTGCTTTCACCCCAGCTTCGCAGAAGATGGCAGGGACTGGTTATTACTAACTTGCCTCAGAGTCTTCTGAGGCTCCAAATGGTTTTGTCAGTAAGCTGGGCTTCCCCACAATCCCACAGACTAGAAGGGGTCGGAAAGAACAAGCCTTAGAACAAGTACTGCTCCCCACCTCTAAGGGATCTGCTCATCTGAGTCCCAGAAGTTCACTGCCTTCATTTGATCTCTGCTGCAGGAAGGCTCTGAGAATCCAGCTCTCCACCCATCACTTCCTGATTTCTGAAGTAAAGAGTTGACAACCCTGTTGTCATCAATACAACATGCTAGGTGAGTGTGAAAGGAAAATATCTTAGGCTCCCAAAATCACTAAGCTAAAAGGAAAACTCTGGATCATGGGGGATGGAAGTCAGGACTAGATTGCAGCTCTGACTCGGATGGACAGAGAAGCATGTGGAGGCTTGTATCATGAATTTTTGCTCATTACAAAATCTGAGAGGACCCACAGGCCCCCTGAAGGAAGCCGATTGCTCCTGCAGGACCCAGGAGACACCCTAAATACTGTGTTAGTATTTACTTACAGAAATGCAAAATGGTCTGGAATGGCTCAGCAATAGAATCAAACACATCGCAGAAAGAGATTCAGAGCTCGAACACAAGGTCTTCAATTTGACCCAAGCCAACAAAGACAAAGAAAAACAAATAAGGCTGGGCGTGGTGGCTCATGCCTGTAATCCCAGCACTTTGGGAGGCCGAGTTGGGTGGATCACTTGAGGTCAGGAGTTCGAGAATATCCTGGCCGACATGGTAAAACCCCGTCTCTACTAAAACTACAAAAATTAGCTGGGTGTGGTGGCACGTGCCTGTAATCCCAGCTACTTGGGAGGCTGAGGCAGGAGAATCACTGGAACCCAGGAGGTGGAAGTTGCAGTGAGCTGAGATCATGCCACTGCACTCCAGCCTGGCGACAAAGTGAGACTCGGTCTCAAAAAAACAAAACAGAAAAACGAATAAGAAAATATGAACAAAGCCTCCAAAAAGTCTGGGATTATGTTAAATGACCAAACCTAAGAATAATTGGCATTGCTGAGGAAGAAGAGAAATCTAAACGTTTGAAAAGCATATTTGGGGGAAAAATAGAGGAAAATTTCCCTGACCTTGCTAGAGACCTAGACAAACACAAGAAGCACAAAGAACACCTGGGAAATTTATTGCAAAAAGATCATCACCTAGGCACATTGTCATCAGGTTATCTATAGTTAAGACAAAAGAAAGAATCTTAAGAGCTGTGAGACAAAAGAACCCAGTAACCTATGAAGGAAAACCTGTCAGATTAACAGCAGATTTATCAGCAGGAATCCTACAAGCTAGAAGGGATTGGGCCCCTATCTTCAGTGTCCTAAAACAAAACAATTATTAGCCAATAATTTTGTATCCAATGAAACTAAGCTTCACATACGACGACAGGATAGACTATTTTCAGACAAACAAATGCTGAGAGAATTCACCACTACTATGCCAGTGCTACAAGAATTGTTAAAACAAGCTTCAAATCTTGAAACAAATCATGAAAACACATAAAAACATAACCTCTTTAAAGTATAAATCTCACGGGACCTATAAAACAAAAATACAATTTAAAAAAACAAAACTCGGCCGGGCGCGGTGGCTCAAGCCTGTAATCCCAGCACTTTGGGAGGCCGAGACGGGCGGATCACGGGGTCAGGAGATCGAGACCATCCTGGCTAACACGGTGAAACCCCTTCTCTACTAAAAAGTACAAAAAACTAGCCGGGCGAGGTGGCAGGCGCCTGTAGTCCCAGCTACTCCGGAGGCTGAGGCAGGAGAATGGCTTAAACCCGGGAGGCGGAGCTTGCAGTGAGCTGAGATCCGGCCACTGCATTCCAGCCTGGGCGACAGAGCGAGACTCCGTCTCAAAAAAAAAAAAACACAAAACTCAAAAAACCAGGGTATACAGGCAACAAAAACACAATGAATGGAATGGCACCTCACATCCCAATGCTAACATTGAATGTAAATGGCCTAAATGCTCCACTTAAAAGATACAGAATTGCAGAATGGATAAGAATTAACCAACCAACTAATGCTGCCTTCAAGAGACTCACCTAACACATAAGACACTCATCTAACACATAAGGACTCACATAAACTTAAGGTAAAGGGGTGGAAAAAGAGATTTCATGCAAATGCACACCAAAAGCAAAATCAAGCAGAAGTAACTATTGTTTGTTTGTGATGGAGTTTCACTCTTGTAGTCCAGGCTGGAGTGCAATGGCACGATCTTGGCTCACTGCAACCTCTGCCTCCCAGATTCAAGCAATTCTGCTGCGTCAGCTTCCCAGGTAGCTGGAACTACAGGTGTGTGCCACCATGCCCAGCTAATTTTTGTATTTTTAGTACGGACAGGTTTAGTGCAGGTGGGGGTAATCTGCCTGCCTTGGTCTCCCAAAGTGCTAGGATTACAGGCATGAGCCACCATGCCTGGCCCAGCATTAGCTATTCTTATATCAGACAAAACAAACTTTAAAGCAATTGCAGTTAAAAAAGACAAAGATCAACATTATATAACGATAAAAGGCCTTGTCCAACACGAAAATATCACAATCCTAAACATATATGCACCTAACACTGGAGCTCCCAAATTTATAAAACCACTACTAATAGACCTAAGAAATGAGATAGACAGCAACACAGTAATAGTGGGGGACTTTAATACTCCACTGACAGCACTAGACAGGTCAATGAAACAGAAAGTCAACAAAGAAACAATGGATTTAAACTATACCCTGGAACACATGGACTTAACACATATATACAGAACATTCCATGCAACAACTGCAGAATATACATTATATTCAACAGTGCGTGGAACTTTCTCCAAGATAGACCACATGGTAGGCCACAAAACAAGCCTTAATAAATTTAAGAAAATTGAAAGTATATCAAGCACTCTCTCAGGTCACGGTCAAATAAAACGGGAAATCAACTCCAAAAGGAGCTTTCAAAACCATGCAAATACATGGAAATTAATCTGCTCCTGAATGATCATGAAATCAACATGGAAATTTAAAAATTCTTCAAACAGAAAAAAAATAATGACACAACCTATCAAAACTTCTGAAATACAGCAAAGTCAATGCTAAAAGGAAAGTTCATAGCCCTAAACACCTACATCAGTCTAAAAGAACATAAACAGACAATCGAAGGTCACACCTCAAGGAACTAGAGAAACAAGAACAAACCAAACCTAAACCCAGCAGGAGAAAGGAAATAGCCAAGATCAGAGCAGAACTAAATGAAATGGAAACAAACAAACAAAAAATACAAAAGATAAATGAAACGAAAACCTGGTTCTTTGAAAAGATAAATAAAGCTGCCAGGAGCTTGTAATCCCTGTAATCCCAGCACATTGGGAGGCCAAGGTGGGCAGATCACAAGGTCAGGAGATCGAGACCATCCCGGTTAACATGGTGAAACCCTGTCTCTACTAAAAATACAAAAAATTAGCTGGGCACAGTGGCGGGCACCTGTAGTCCCAGCTACTCGGGAGGCTGAGGCAGGAGACTGGTGTGAACCAAGGAGGTGGAGCTTGTAGTGAGCCGAGATCGCACCACTATACTCCAGCCTAGGCGACAGAGCAAGACTACCTCTCAAAAAAAAAAAAAAAAAAAAAAACCTGGAAGAGATGGATAAATTCCTGGAAAGATACAACCCTCCTAGCTTAAATCAGGAAGAATTAGATACCCTGAACAGACCAATAACAAGCAACAAGATTGAAATGGTAATTTTAAAATTACCAAAAAAAAAGTCCAGGACCGGATGGATTCACAGTGGAATGTAACCAGGCATTCAAAGAATTGGTACCAATCCTGCTGACACTATTTCACAAGATAGAGAAAGAGGGAACCCTCCCTAAATCATTCTATAAAGCCAGCATCACCCTAATACCAAAACCAGAAAAGGACATAACCAAAAAAGAAAACTGCAGACCAATATCCTTGATGAACATAGATACTAAAATCCTTAATAAAATACTAGCTAACCAAATCCAACAACATATCAAAAAGATAATCCACTATGATCAAGTGGATTTCATACCAGGGATGCAGGGATTTTTAACATACGCAAGTCAACAAATGTGATACTCCACATAAACAGAATTAAAAACAAAAATCACCATGATCATCTCAACAGATGCAGAAAAAGCATTTGGCAAAATCCAGCATCCCCTTATGATTAAATCGGCATACAAGGGGCATATCTCAATGTAATAAAAGCCATCTATGACAAACCCAGAGCCAATATAATAATGACCGGGGAAAAGTTAAAAGCATTTCCTCTGAGAACTGAAACAAGACAAGGATGTCCACTCTCACCACTTATCTTCAACATAGTTCTGGAAGTCCTAGCCAGAGCAAGACAAGAGAAAAATATAAAGGGGATCCAAATTGGTATAGAGGAAGTCAAACTGTCACTGTTTGCTGAAGATATTATTGTTTACTTAGAAAATCCAAAGACTCCAGCAGAAAGCTCCTAGAACTGATAAAACAATTCAGCAAAATTTCTGGATACAAAATTAATGCATGCAAATAAGTAGCTCTTTTATACACCAACAGTGACCAAGCTGAGAATCAAATCAAGAACTCAATCCCTTTTGCAATAGCGGCAAGAAATAAAATAAAATAAAATACTTAGGAATATACCTAGCCAAGGAGGTGAAAAACCTCTACAAGGAACACTACAAAACATGCTGAAGGAAATCATAGACGACACAAATGAATGGAAACACATCTCATGCTCATGGATGGGTAGAATCAATATTGTGAAAATGACCATACTGCCAAAAGCAATCTACAAATTTAACACAATTCCCATCAAAATACCACCATCATTCTTTACAGAATTAGAAAAAACAATTCTACAACTTATATGGAATCAAAAAGGAGCCCGCATAGCCAAAGCAAGACTGAGTAAAAAGAACAAATCTGTAGACATCACATTACGTGATTTCAAACTACACTATAAGGCCATAGTAACCAAAACAGCATGATACAAGCATAAAAATAGGCACAGAGACCAATGGAACAGATTAGAAAACCCCATAAATAAACTCAAATACTTACAGCCAACTGATCTTCAACAAAGCCAACAAAAACATAAAGTGGGGAAAGGACACCCTTTTCAACAAATGGTGCTGGGATAATTGGCAAGCCACATGTAAGAGAATGAAACTGGATCCTCATCTCACACCTTACACAAAAATCAACTCAAGATGGATTAAGGATTTAAACCTAAGACCTGAAACTACAAAAATTCTAGAAGGTAACATTGGAAAAAACCCTTATAGACATTGGCTTAGGCAAGGATTTCATGACCAAGAACCCAAAAGCAAATTCAATAAAAACAAAGATAAACAGCTGGGACTTAATTAAACTAAAAAGCTTTTGCACGGCAAAAGGAACAGTCAGCAGAGTAAACAGACAACCCACAGAGTGGGAGAAAATCTTCACAATCTGTACATCTGACAATGGACTAACATCCAGAATCTACAACAAACTCAAACAAGTCAGCAAGAAAAAAACAAACAATCCCATCAAAAAGTGGGCTAAGGACATGAATAGACAGTTCTCAAAAGAAGATATACAAATGGTCAACAAACATGTGAAAAAATGCTCAGCATCACTAATAATCAGGGAAACGCAAATTAAAACTACAGTGTGATACTACCTTACTCCTGCAAGAATGGCCATAATCAAAAAAAAAAAAAAAATAGTAGATGTAGATGTGAATGCAGTGAACAGGGAATACTTCTACACTGCTGCTGGGAATGTAAACTAGTACAACCATTATGGAAAACAGTGTGGAGATTCCTTAAAAAACTAAAAGTAGAACTACCATTTGATCCAGCAATCCCACTACAGGGTATCTACCCAGAGGAAAATAAGTCGTTATACAAAGAAGATACTTGAACACGCATACGTATAGCAGCACGGTTCACAACTGCAAAAACATAGAACCAAACCAAATGCCCATCAATCAATGCATGGATAAAGAAACTGGTGTGTATCTATAGTATATATATACACCCATCATATATATATATGTGTGTATATATGATGGATATATATATGATGGAATACTACTCAGCCAATAAAAGGAATAAATTAATGCATTCATAATGATCTGGATGAGATTGAAGACTATTATTCTAAGTGAAGTAATGCAAGAAAGGAAAACCATACATCGTATGTTCTCACTCATAAGTGGGAGCTAAGCTATGAGGATACAAAGGCATAAGAATGACATAATAGACTTTGGGGACTCAGGGGGAAAGGGTGGGAAGCGGGTGAGGGATAAAAGACTACAAATAGGGTGCAGTATATACTGCTTAGGTGCTGGGTTCACCAAAATGTCACCACTAAAGAAATTACTCATGCAACCAAATACCACCTGTTCCCCAATAACCTATGGAAATGAAAATACAAAAAATAAAAGGAAAATTCAAGCTAGAAACTGTTTAGGGCAAACCTGCCTTCCATTCTATTCAAAGTTATCTCTCTGCTCACTGAGATAAATGCATATCTGATTGCCTCCTTTGGAAAGGCTAGTTAGAAACTCAGAAGAATGCAACCATTTGTCTTTCACCTATCTGTGACCTAGAAGCCCCCTCCCCACTGCAAATTTTCCTGCCTTTGCTTCAAGTTGTCCCGCCTTTCCAGACCAAACCAATGTACTTCTTGCATACATTGATTGATGTCTCATGTCTCCCCAAAATGTACAAAACCAAGCTGTGCCCCAAACACCTTGGACACATGTCATAAGGACTTCCTGAGGCTGTGCCAGGGGTGTGTGTCCTCAACCTTGGCAAAATAAACTTTCTAAATTAACTGAGACCTGTCTCAAATTTTCGGAGTTCACAGTGGGCAAGACTAGATTTACTTTTGTGTTGAGCAGATACTGAGCTTGACTGATGAGAATCTGGAATGGGAGGTCTGACGGAGTAACTCTGAGAGACGCAGCTACCTGTGTGGTCTCAGGGAGAAGATCTCAGACTTACTAAGAAAAAGTGACCTGAAAGAACTGACTGACTTCAGACCCTTGACCAGTGCCTAGACCCTCCTTTTGCAGCTCCAGATCATAGCCTTTATGCTGGCAGCCTCCCCGCCACTCACCCAGGGACCTTAAAGAAGGGCTTCCTCTTCCCAAGCCTCTGGGTGGGCTTTCTAAAGCCCTGTGTGCATGAAGAGGTGGCTCCTAGCCCTTTGCAGCAGCAGGGCTTCCATGAGGCTGGGAGATGAAAAGCTGGCATTACAAGGCAGCCTGTGCCTTTCATTCACTCCCCACTTCATCAAGCCAAGTTTCTAAATAACAGGGATGGTAACTGCCCACTGTGGTCCAAAGTCACTTCTAAAGTTGCTTGGCAAAAAGCCACATGACTATTACTTAGCTCTCCACAGAACGGCATGTACCAAGTCGGATCACTGCTGTCGGTGTGTGGGTGGATTAGCTGCTATTGAACATGATAGGGCGGGCCCCTTTCCAGTCTGCACCAGCCCCCTCTGTGCCTACTCCGTGTATCACAGAGCCACCTTTCTCTGCGAAGTTGAACTTGATCAGATGAGATGGCAAAAGCCAGAGCAGGGAGCAAGGCAAAAGAGAAAAATATGTTCACAGTGGCTTTTGAAAACATGGACGAAACTCCTGAGGAGGCTGAGGAACTAAATCTTTTCTTTTGGCAGTAGGCACAGAGTGCAGATTCATCTATCCGTGAATCACTCTAGCTCCTGCTGTGCGGGTTCTATTTTAGCCCAGCGATGCAAAAAGAAAGAAAACTAAGTTCTGACAAGCACTTACATTTCTTGAATTTTTGTTGAAGATCCCAGAGGTCATTCTAAGCAGCCTGAACAGGTAGTTAGGGCTCCTGGATTCTAGTCTCAGCTTGGCTACTAATTCACTGTGTGACGTTAGGCAAATTACTGTTCTGAGCTTTAGTCATCTTATCTTTAAAATGAAGGGTTTATTCTTTAGAGGAAGCTGAGTGAATGGCATATGGGAACACTCTATACTATTTTTATAACTTTGCTGTAAGTCTCAAATTATTTTTAAATAAATGGTTTTCTTAAAAAGTGAAAGGATGGTGTAGATTATCTTCAAGATCCTCTCTACCTCTGAACAGTGATTTTATGTTCTTACTTATCGTCCTTCAGGTGAAAGTAAGTCTCTTTCCAGCTATCCAAACATATATCAGAGTAGAATTTTTTCTCACTCCTTCTGCCCCAGGCAAGATGTTGATTAGCCCCAACGCAAACCTGTTTTCTGCTTTAAACATATCCTATACCTAGGGCAAAATTTAAATTATCTAAAACACATTTTAAAACACCCCATCCATACCCACTTTGTTCCTTCAAACAAGTAAATTCATCCAGCAGGGAAAAGCTGTTGCTGGCAGTCCACGCTTACAGAATCTCAGCCTTGCCCTAGCAACTAGGCTAATTATAACTCCGGCTACCTGGTAACAGCACTAGATTTCCCTGACATTGGCTGGCAGTTCTAAAGCCATCTCAGCTCTGCCTGCCACCTTCCATCCTAAGAAGCTGTCAGAGAAGCTGAGAAACTGAGTCTCTTTTAAGCAACTACCTAAGCTGGGGTGAGAACACCCATGTATCATAGAGCCTCCTTTCTCTGAGCCCAGAGAAAGGCTGTCTGCCCAGAATCACAGGACTTCATCTGGGAGGGATGTGTGTGTCGATCCTGGTCCAGACCAATCATTTAAACGCAAAGAACCGGAAGCCCAGAAAAAGTGACTTGCCTTAGCCTGGCCTTCCTCTTGACTCCTTTCCCTCAATTCTCCCATCCTGATCAATCATCAAATCCTACAAATATTTTACCTCTTACATATTTTAAAGATGAGTTGCCTCCCCTCTATTCCTACTGCCACAGCCCTCATTCGGGCCTTCGTCTTCTTTGGCTTGGCCAGTCTGTTCTCACTCACTTCCTGTCTTGACTCTCTTGAATCCACCTTTCCCATGCATCAGAGGGATCTAGCAGGTTCCCTGCGGCTTAAAGCCCCTCAGTGGTGCCTTATCTTCCTCAAGATAAAGTCTACACCCTTTAAAATGGCACAAAAGACTGTGTCCATCATATCAGTCTCATTCTTTGCCTAGTACTTAAATCCACCAACACTAAACCACTTCTAATTCTGTGCAAGCAGCCTATGGTTTCTTGCCTCAAGGCTTTTGCTTGTGGCAAAAACTCTGTCCTTCTACTTCATCGTCCATTGACTGACTAGTGCTTATTCCCCTTTGAAGACGAAGTTCAGGGGTCATAACGAAGAATCTTTTGCAGATTTTCTTTCCATTCACTCTATTCATTTGGGATGGAAGTGCCTCCTTTGAGTTTCCTTACACTTTGTACATAGCTCTGTCACTGCCTTTTACTATACTCTAGCACCTGTGGTTTACTCATCTTTGAAGTCCCAACTTCTAGTACTTGGAACATAGCAGGTACCTAATGTTTATTAATGAATGAATGGATAAGTCCAAACCTTTCCATGATTTCTCCCCTGCAGCCTCATCTTACTACCACCACAAGCCCTCCAAACCACATGATCTAGCCATACTGAATGATTCGAGTGTGCCAAGTGCACATTGCTTTTGTACGCCTCTGTGCTTTTGTATATTGTTTCTTCTGTTTGAAATGCCATTTCCCACCGGGCTCAGTGGCTCATGCATGTAATCTCAGCACTTTGGGAGGCCGAGGCGGGCGGATTACCTGAGGTCAGGAGTTTGAGACCATCCTAGCCAACATGGTGAAACTCTATCTCTACTAAAAATACAAAAATTAGCCAGGTGTGGTGGCACACGCCTGTAATCCCAGCTACTTGGGAGGCTAAGGCAGGAGAATCACTTGAGTCCGGGAGACGGAGGTTGCAGTGAGCCGAGATCATGCCACTGTACTCCAGCCTGGCTGACAGAGCAAGACTCTGTCTCAAAAAAGAAAACAAAAACAAAAACAAACAAACAAAAAGGCCGGGCGCGGTGGCTCACACCTGTAATCCCAGCACTTTCGGAGGCAAGGCGGGCGGATCACGAGGTCAGGAGATCGAGACCATCCTGGCTAAGATGGTGAAACTCCGTCTCTACTAAAAATACAAAAATTAGCCGGGCGTGGTGGCGGGCGCCTGTAGTCCCAGCTACTCAGGAGGCTGAGGCAGGAGAATGGCATGAACTCGGGAGGCGGAGCTTGCAGTGAGACGAGATTGCACCACTGCACTCCAGCCTGGGAGACAGAGCGAGACTCCGTCTCAAACAGAAAAAAAAGAAAAAAAAAGAATGGAAACTTAATTCACACAAGTTGGACAAGTAGTCATCAGGGGCCAAAACCCAGTGGATGATGGTTTTGTGTGCTGTTTGGAGACTGGGTGTTTACCACACAGCAGTGGATTTCATAAATTCCAGGATCAGACATGATTCCAGTGGCGACACACTTGGCTAATATGAGAAAATGCGGGATTAGGTAATCAACAATGAGGAAGTCAGCCAAGTTGCCACCCAAAAATTACTTACCACAGCAGCTGCAGTCCAGAAATGCTAACAAGCCAGTCTCCCTAGGAGTGGGGCATACTCAGCTGTGGACCACTCACAACATTTTCTCACTTTATCTTGCTCCACTGTCCGTGTACTGCAATGATTTCTCCTTTGCTTGCTTCGTATGTTTAAAATTGTCTTCCCTAAAAACTGAACTTACAATTAATATTTGCTACCAAGAGGGGGTAGCAGTGCCTAATCATGTAGGCATTTATCCCACTCTGTCGGTACTGAGGGTAAGCAGCCTCTTCCTTTTTAAAAAATTTATTATGATGATTTACAAAAATGGAAACTTACAGGATAAACACTCAACAAAAAAGTAGCCAGTCTCAAGAAACCAATTTTTGTGTATGAATTAATACTATTTTATTAATCCATGGTCAGGATGATTGTTAAGATTATTTCTTAATTCTCTGAACAGCTTAAAAGAGAGAAACTCCTTCTTTTTTATTTACCTGCTTTAAGGTTGATACTCAGGTTTTTAACACAACTCTCTAGCTTTGATAACTCCTCTTATAATTTAAAATCCTTATAGCTTCCAGTTACAAGTAAGGATTATATCTATTTTAGTCTCCTCAATCAACTACCTAGAAGACTTGCCACTTGGAAACAGAAGGATAGCACCCACTCTTCCCACTCTCCAGTCCTCTTCTCCCAAAGTTGCCCGTATTTCCCTTCCCTGAAGTCAATCAAATACTCTATTGTTTCTCGCTAAGAGTAATTTTTCACTCTTAAGTACAAATAGCTCAACAAAAATTCCCAGTAGCATAAATACGCACATCAATAAAATAATTACTACTCACAATAGACTTTCCATTACATATGTTTCACAAGCATTGGTTTTCTTAAAAAGAATCACGCATACAACACTCAAATTATTGCAGATTCTAACTCAGTTGAGTTTGATTTAATGTTTTTGCTACTTTTTTTTTTTAAAGAAGTGTCCTTCCAACACTAAAGAAAAAAAAATCAGAATCAAGAAAATTCTGTTTCTTAGCAACACAAAAATCAAACTTCTGTTACTAAGTTTGGTAACAGAACAGTACTCTAAATTATCCTCTGAACCACACGATTTACCATGTGATACTGGGCACGTTACCCATGACACCTCTTCACCAACATTGCTGCTAATTAATCTTCTTAATCTTGTGGGATCACAATATGAATAACAAGAATGAACATAAGACACATCTGTGGGAATTATGAAGGTGAGATTATAAAGAGTCAAACCTCGTCCCCATTTTTAAATTTTATAATAACTATAACCACTGGTAGAAATATAACTACTACCCTCTCATATATATGTGATGTTATTAAGTTTACAAAGTATTTTGATATTTCATCTTCATGGTTGCTATTTATTCATAGAAAAAACAATTCTCAGTTTCTGTAGCATTATTCTTAATGCCAGTCCTACAGAGGCTGGAACAGGCTCAGAGAGGCTAA